>NW_025853121.1:0-1424 GCF_002878395.1 Capsicum annuum | reverse complement strand
CAGTTCAGTTTAGTTAAATAGTACAATTAATAAACATCTCAGTCAGGCCTAGTATGAACTAGGAAATCTATTCAGTGTCTTTAAGTTGGGAGTATATTCAGCACCGAGCGAGCCTAGGGATGGGGGCACACCTGTTAGTGAGGACTGGGTCCCTAGAAGAAATCTATAAGTTCCAAAACTACGTAGCCAGCGTAGGTATGAGATGTCACCCATTAGATAGGACTAACATACTAAGAGATCACCCGCTAGTTTAGGACTGATTTCAGGTGACATCCGTTAGATTAGGACTGACTCCATAGTTGTTTTATTTACCCATGGCATGGTAATAACACCCTTCCAGATGGGCTTACAGGTTGGATCCCAATTAGTTTAGAAAGGAGCATGTCGGTTAGATGACTACCTCTTACAGTTTCAGTCTCAATCTCAGAATAGAACTCAGATCAGTATTATGGAAATCAAGACTGTAAGACACAGTCCCTCAGCTTAATAAAGAACTTATATAGTTATATAGATTTATAGATCACCCGCTGGATAGGCTTGATCTCAGATTCAGTCAATCATTTTCATTATCTGTAGATTCAGAGATCACCTTCTAGATAGGCCTGATATCAGCTTTAGTCAATCAGATATCAGTATCAGTAAACTCAGTTATCTAAAATCCAGTTATTAGAATTCAATATTCAGTGATACTTTGATTTTGGCTATAGTTATGCCCTCATGCCTGTATCTTACTCATGCATGTTCATGTTATGTAGTTAGTTACAGTTCAATCATATGGAACCTTGCATTCAATCTTACCTTATCTAGCATGCCAGTATATCCTTACATTCTGACGCATACTTTTCTCTTGAGCTATGGTGTCTTATTTCATAGTATCAGAAGCACGGGATCTCGAGTACCCTTAGCAGTTTAGATTCACCCAGCAATAGTGACTAAGCACTGAGTCCTCATTATTCAAGGAGGTTCCTTATTTTATTGTTACATTAGATTTAGAATTTCAGTAGATGGAGTTAGTTGGGGGATTATCCCATTAACTCCTTATTCAGACAATTTAGAGGCTTTTTCATACTAGAGTACTTTCAGATGGTTGTTTTAGTTTTGGTGTTGTTATGCTGTATTCGGTTTTACTTCAGTATTTAACCTTATGGAAAGTTTTCTGCCAATTTTTTGTATTTTACAGTATATTAACCAGTGCTCAGTTAAAGATACCCGTCATATATTAGCTTGTGGTCCTTTGGGGCCATAAGCATCGTGTAGTATTTTGGGTTCAGAATTTGGGGTGCTACAAACTTGGTATCAGATCCTAAGGTTTAATATTGTCCTGGGAAGTATGAAAAGCCACATCTAGTAGAGTCTTGTGCATGGGTGTGTTGTGCTCCACATTTTTATACAGGAGGCTATGAGATATTTTAGGAATTGTTTCC
>NW_025853120.1:0-3268 GCF_002878395.1 Capsicum annuum | reverse complement strand
GTTAGTTAGGATCACTATAGGCTTTTCTTAAGCTTGTAACATAGGTCAGGGGCTGGTATGATATTCATGGATATTTTAGAGTGACTATGCCTCCTTGAAACTACACTAAACTCTTGGGGTTTAAACTCCTAACCTTCTTTTCTTCCTCTCTTTTATTGATCACACATGCTCTAGATGGATGCGGTTTTTTCAATTATCATATTATCCTTTTACTATCTTTTACGCAACTTTCTCTTTTCTTATTCCTTTTTCATCGCCCCCAATTTTTTATTCTTTTATTTTATTCTTCCTCTTCATACTCATTTTGCATTACGCACCCCTATGATAGCCACCCTCAACTTAGGTTGTTTGCCAAAGTCAAGGTGCACAGTGTACAAGGAGGACCAGGGCCAAAACAGGTTCATTGTGATGTAAATAGGAAGGTGAGAGGTATCGTAGAAAGAAATAGGCTAATTAGGATCAAAACAAGGATCAAGAGATATTATGCACACAGGGAAGGTCATTTTGGCTAAAGTGGGCTAAAATAAAAAATGACCTATGATCCTTTCCTAACTCCTATCCTATGACCATGGAAAGATTAACAGGGCAAGTTCTAGATTCAACACACAACGGGAATTGAGTAAGACCTTGAACATACATGGCACATAAGTATCTCGCATATCATTACTTATCCGGTTCATGCACTTGTTTAACAAAGGTTATTCAGTTGCCAGATTAATGTCACAAAAAGATACACCGTGGTCATAAATAGATGCAATTCACACAGTAATATATCAGACCAATGGAGAGGTGCTCAATAGTCACAAAATAAGCTAACTGCCTCAAGTACCCGTATTACACCTAATTATCTACCACAAATTTTTACAATAACATTCTGCCCTACACCCTCAACTTAAAATTGAAAATAAAATGAACTCAGGGTTTAGGGCATACCAGAAGTGAATCAAGCGTGAGGATTATGGGTCTCTGACCCTGCTGCTGCATCATCTGCTATTTTCTCTCCATCGGGAGCACCTGGCCTTGCAATGGTTGGAGACTTGCTAGATAAGGCACCTGCAGCCCTAGCTCAGATAGCTGCCTTCCATTTATTGTTGTCCACTAGGGACTCCATTCTTTCTTTCTTCAATTCCTATTTTTTTTACCTTTTTTTTTGCCTTCTTTTTCACTTTTCTTTCTTCCTCGTTGTCTGGTTCTTCTCTCTTATCTTTGCCCTTCTTCTCCCTTTTTTTCTTATTTTTCTTTGGTGAATCTCCAGTGAGGTCAAGTATTGGAATTTCTTCCTCATATTCATCCACAGCCGGACCTGTTAGCACCATAAATTATTCCTGCTGCAACACCCCAACATCTGTTTTTACCTTGTCTAATGCCGCTTTGAATTTAGCAAGATCATCCCCTGACATTTCTTTTGCTCGTGCATCGAATCGGTTCTCCAAATCTACAATCTGTTCAGGCAATGTCACAAAAGGCTTAAGGGCAGCCTTGATTCTCTTATCTACTACAGCAGCAAACTATTTGGCAAAGGCATATAGCTGTACCTTACACCATTTTGCTTGTTTATCCACTTTTCTTATATTAATTGGATGAACTACAAATCCTACTGCTGTTGTAGGAGCTAAAGGGTTGGGTTCATTCTCAGGCACTAAAACTACATGTGCTAAAGAAGTTGGGTACACAGTCTCAGAATCTTGCACCTCCATATTAGGTACTGAATCAACATCTGTAACTAGAGGGTTTGCTGCTACCCCTGCACCTCTATCAAGTCTCAGTCTTGGCTGATTTTCATTATATCGTATGGGGTTGTAAGTCTTTCAGGCAGGAATGTCATCATCAATCCCTGAAATCTTTGGCACATTAGCAGCTCTACACAACTCTGTAATAAGACAAGAAAAAGGATAAGCAGAGTCGGTTCTTGACATTCTAATCTTTATCTCATCAGCAACGATTTCCTGAAATTTAAGGGGATCTTCTGCACCATGCTTGCTACTAGGATAGCTCGGTCATCACCCTGAATGTTGTCTCCATCAGTGGGCATCAACCAGGTACACACTATACCCCACCAAAACTTTGCCTCTTAAGTCAAAGAGGACTTATAGGTTCTCTCATTTAGGTTGGTCACCCATGATGGTTCTCCTTCAGCTATGATATTGGCTAACCATGGATGTTATTTTTCTCCATTCTTAATTCGAGCATAGACTGATGGTGCAGTGGCCTGGGGAGTGAAGTTGGGGCCATGCAAGAAGCTGTTGATAGTTCTGATTAAGACATCAACCGTTACGTCCCTTACCAGAACTCTATCCACCAGGAGATGGTCTGCAACTCTTTTTCCTGGACTACATATGTTTTCTACCTGAGCTTGGTAGTTTGTGTAAAACTCCAGGACCAGTGCAGGGCAAAATGAGCCTCCCCCTTTTGTGGTCTATCCTAATCCATTCTCTTGGAACTTCTGTTCCACTTCAGGGTACCTACTCAACCCTTAGGTGATAATCTACTTTTCTTCCTGAATCGGCCTTTTAGCTCTTCTTCTATCAGTTCTGTAAAGCCTAGCAGTGAAGATACCTTCTGCATTGGGAATTTGCCATCTAGCATTGTCTCAAACTTCAGGGTTCTTACATTTGATAAGTGTTCCCCGAGCTAGGTGTAAGCGATCATTGTCAATATAAAATCCAACTAGGCTAGGGTTGAATCCCATAGGGAATAAGGTGTGAACCCAAGTTGTTTGCGATTTAATTCACTGATAGTTTAATGTTTCCTGAAATGGGAGGTTTAAGTTTCAAGAATAATTGCTTGTCACTTTAATTTTGATGTTTGTAATCAAGAGTTTATAAAATAACCAGAATTATGTTCACTAGGGCTGACGGTATATGACAGATGCTAAAGGTGATTCAAGATTCTCATTGTGGGTAGGATAACAAGCTATCTTTATCAATGTTATGCTCAAATGTCTCTCGATCTACTTAAGCGTTTAATTTACTAATCCTCTCGGACTTAGGAAATTTCTATTCATTGCCCAGATTTTACCTCAGGTTAACCAACCTTGTTACAGCGCTGATTATGAAATGAAGTATTTTCGAGTCCCTGTTGATAATTCACTTCCTACTATATTTGATTTCTTTCTCAAGCAAATCAAAGCAGGTGTGTCTACTGTTTGCAACCAACAGACGTTAATTAAAGCTTCAGGATTATCAAGAAATCCTACCACCTATTGAATCTTGAATACTTATCACCTTATCAAAACCTAACCCTAGATCTCATAATTCAGGTTAATGGA
>NW_025853119.1:0-4539 GCF_002878395.1 Capsicum annuum | reverse complement strand
TCCTCATAGAAGAGACTGTTCTAACTGTCAATGATCTAAATAGGGGCTACAACTGATGGATCACCTATAAAATTCTTGAGCAAAGAGACATTCAAAACTGGATGAACTAAGGCTAGATCTGAAGGCAATTCAAGCTGATAAGCTACCTTTCCTAAGCGACTGAGAATCTTGAAGGGATCGATATATCGGGGACTGAGCTTTCCCTTCTTGCCAAACCGCTTTAGTCCCTTCATGGCAGTGATCTTTAGATAGACATAGTCATCGACCTCGAACTCGAGATCCTTTCCATAAATGTCAGCATTGGACTTTTGTTGGCGCTGAGCATCCCAGAGTCTTTCTCTGATTAACTGGACATTCTCTAAGGCGTCGAATACTAAGTTAGGCCCTATGACTGAGACCTCACTAACTGCGAACCACCCAATTGGAGATCTACTCCTCCTATCATAGAGATCTTCGAACGGAGCCATTTTAATAGTGAAATAATAGCTATTATTGTATGCAAACATAATCAAAGGCAAGTGGTCATCCCAACTTCCCCTGAAATCAATTGCACACGCCCTTAGCATATCTTCAAGAGTCTTAATGTTCCATTCTGATTGACCATCTATCTGAGAATAAAAAGATATAATGAGATGAACTTAGGTACCAAGACCCTTTTAGAATTCATTCCAGAAGTGAGAGGTGAACTGGGTACCTCTATATGAGATGATAGATAATGGAACACCGTGTAATCTGACCAACTCCCTGATATAGAGTTTGGACTAATCGTTGGCTGAATAAGAGGTATGGACTAGAAGGAAATGGGCTGACTTGGTTATTTTATCTACAATGACCCAAACTGAATCATGATAATGACGATTTTGAGGAAAACCCATAATGAAGTCCATGTTCAATTCTTCCCACTTCTAAGTAGGAATGGTGAACTCCTGCATAGAACCACTAGGTGTCTGATGCTCTATCTTAACCTGCTGACATGTAGGGCACTTAGCCACAAATTCTACAACATCTCTCTTAATCCCACTCCACTAATAGATCTACCGTAGGTTGCGGTATATCTTAGTGGCCCCTGGATGAATAGAGTATCGCGCACCATGCTCTTTTACAAGAATTTTCTGCTTTAAATCACCTACAACTGGAACACAAAGACGACCCTGACAATGAATGACACCATCTCCCCTTTTGGAGAAAACCTCTACTTTCTGATTCTGAACTGACTTTTTTAGCTAGACAAGGCTAGGATCCCTGTCTTGCTTTTCTTTACCTTGGAAACTAAAGATATCTCTGAACTATCCTTAACACATACACCACCCTCTGTAGAATTGACTAAGTAAACACCTAGTCTGGCAAGCTCATGGATTTCCTAAGCTATTTTCTTCTTGCTATCCTCAATGTGAGAAATACTACGCATGGAGAGTCTACTGAGAGCATCGACCACAACATTGGCCTTGCTCGGATGATATAGGACACCCATGTCATAATCTTTCAAGAGCTCTAACCACCTTCTCTGACGAAGATAAAGATCTTTCTAAGAAAAGACATATTAGAGACTCTTTTGATCTGTGAAGACATCTACATAAACTCTATACAGATAATGCCTCCAAATCATCAAGGAAAATAGTACGGCTGCTAACACAAGATCATAAGTAGGATAATTCTTCTCATGGGGCTTTAATTGCCTGGAGGCGTAGGTTGTGACCTTACCATGCTGGATGAGGACACAATCCAAACCTACTCTGGACGTATCATAGTATACTATGAACCCATCTAAATTATCTGGAAGTGCTAAGACTAGAGCTAAGGTGAGTTGAGTCATCAATTCCTAAAAACTCTTCTCGCCAGAATCTGACCACTAAAACTTAACCTTCTTCTGAGTCAATCTGGACATGGGGGATACAATAGAAGAAAATCCCTCAACAAATCGCTTATAATAACTAGCCAAACCTAAGAATCTCCTGATATCTGATGAAGAGATAGAGTGAGTCCAATTTCTTATCGCTTGTCTTCTAGAGATATACTCTAATGCCATCACCAAAAATAATATGGCCAAGGAATGCTACTAACTTTAGCAAAAACTCACACTTACTGAATTTGGCGAATAACTGGTGATCTCTGAGAGTTTGAAGAACAATTCTGAGATGGTCTGAATGATCATGCTCTATGTGGGAATAGACCAGGATATCATCTATGAAGACTATAAAGAACATATCCAAGTACGGCTTAAACGCATGGTTTATCAAGTCAATGAAAGCAACTGGGACATTGGTATGACCAAAGGACATACCTAGAAATTTGAAGTGACCATACCGAGTATGATAAACTATCTTTGGGATGTCACATTCTCTAACTCTGAGCAGATGATAGCCTGATCTGAGGTCTATCTTAGAGAAATAACTGGCACCCTAAAGTTGGTCAAACAACTCATCTATTATAGGAAGAGGATGCTTGTTCTTAATCGTGACTTTGTTGAGCTGATGGTAATTAGTGCATATCCTTTGAGAACTATCTCTCTTGCACAGGAATAAGACTGGTGCACCCCACAAGGAAATTCTAGGTCTAATTAATCCCTTATCTTATAGATCTTTCAACCGATTTTTTAGTTCTTTGAGTTTTGCTGTTGCCATTTTTTATGGCGGAAAATAGGCTGAGTATCTAGAATAAAGTCAATGCCAAATTCTTTTTCCATTTTGGGAGAAATGCTTGGAAGATCTTTGGGAAAAATATCTAAATATTCGTTAACCACTGGGATTGACTCAACGCAAGGGGATTCAAAACCAAACTCTTTAATATGAACGAGATGATAAACACATCCTTTAGAAATCATTTTCCTTGCCCAAAAGTAGGAAACAAGCTAACCCTTGAAAGATGAAAAATAACCTTCCACTTTAGGATGGGCTCATTCGAGAACTGAAATTGAACTATCCTATTTCTACAGTCGACTGTGGCCTAGCAGGAATAAAGCCAATCCATGCCGACACTGACATCAAAATCAGTCATCTCTAACTTGACTTAATCTACTAATGTGGCTTTCTGAAATATCATAACTAGGCAGTTCCTGTATATCAGCCAAGCTATGATGGTTTTACCCACTAGGGTAGAGACTGAAAAGGGCTTTGCTAAAATTTTGGGACTAATCCAAAAATTGCCTGCTATATAAGGAGTAACAAAAGACAAGGATGCACCTAGATCTAGTAGAGCATAAACATGAATATTGAAAATCTGCAATGTACCAGTAACTACATAAGGAGAATTTTCCTGATCCTGTTGGGTCTGAAGAGCATAGAGTTTGTTTGGGTATTGCCCATTAGTAGAACTGGAAGTGGCACCCTACTGATTTGGGCAACCGGACTGGGCTGTGGAATGATTCTGCTGACCCTATAGACCTAACTGCGTACACTCTCTAATCCTGTGGTCTGGCTTGCCACAACTAAAAAAACATCGCTACTAACTCTACAGGTACCCTTGTGGTTCTTACCATAAGTCTAACACAGGGGATTAGTTCAGACACTACTAACACTGCCCTGAGACTTATAGCCTAGTGCTCGATCTCTGTATCCATCTCTAAACTTTTGCACTTGGTTATTGGTATAGGAAGGAGCTGGAACTGTTGGTTTGGGATAAAACTATGAACGGTTTCCTCCTTCTAATTTGGGTTGAGCAAAACTGAAACTGCGTGATCTTGCTCTTTTGTTCTGCCTCTCCCTAGTCCTAATCTTCTACTCCTCTATTTGCTGAGCATGGGTCATGATCCTGGATAAAGTCATATCATTGTTCAGCATTGCAAACCTACACTCATTTACCACTCTATCATTCACTCCTGACACAAACTTGCTCATCTTAGCCCTGTTGTCTGCAACCACATGAGGGGCACATCTGGCTAGCTGAGTAAATATGAAAGAATACTCTTTAACTGTCATACTTCTCTGCCTAAGGTTAATGAACTCAAGAACTTTTGCCTCCCTCAGCTCTTGGGGAAAGAATATATCTAAGAAAAATGTGACAAATTCCTCTCACTCAATAGGACCTGCTTCCTTTAACCTCTTAGACTTTCACTGCTTGTACCAAGTATGAGCCACATCATGAAACTAGTATGCGGAAAACTCGACACTCTAAAAAGGAGTAACTCCCATGATGTCTATGACCTTCTGGACTTGGTTAATAAATTCCTGAGGGTTGTCATCAGACTTTGACCTGAAGAAAGATGGAGGGTTCGTTCGGGTGAAGTCCCGAATCCTAGCTGTGGCTAAGTTGGCCATTGGATTTGCTGGAATAACTAGTAGCCATTGATTTTTGGTAGCCACTGATTGAGCAAGTGTGGTTAATACAGCCCTAAACAACGCATGAGAAATACGTTCGCCCAAAGGATCTTCGGGATGAGGAGTGGGCTGGTTTCTTCTCTTTGGAGGAATATTCTAAGATAAGAAAAGAACTGATCAGACTGAGAGTTTACTTTGAAATGATGCTCACTAGCATATCATGAATACTGAAAGAGGGAAAACTATTCCTAAAACATCTCATAGTCTCTTTCACATAAATATGGCG
>NW_025853118.1:0-2130 GCF_002878395.1 Capsicum annuum | reverse complement strand
AGTCGGATAATTCTTCTCATGGGGCTTAAGCTCTCTCGAGGCGTAGGTGATGAACTTACCATGATGCATGAGAACACAACCCAAACCTACTCTGTATACATCATAGTACACGACATACCTATCTGGACAATCAGGAAGAGTCAAAACTTGGGCTGAGGTGAGTCGAGTCTTTAACTCCTAAAAACTCTTCTCGCATGAATCTAACCAAGAAAAATTGACTTTCTTCTGAGTCAATCTATACATATGGGATGCAATAGATGAAATTCCCTCAATAATCCATCTATAACAGCCAGCCATACCTAAGAAACTCCTAATATTTAATGGAGAGATGGGTTTGGGCCAATGTCTCACTACTTTAGTCTTTTGTGGATCAACTCTAATGCAATCACTGGAAAATATATGACCAAGGAATGCTACTGACCTTACCCAAAATTCACACTTACTGAATTTGGTGAACAACTGATGATCAAGTTCACTGCAGGAGTAGACAAGAAAGTCATCTATGAAGATAATGACAAACATGTCCAAGTAATAATTGAAAACGCGATTTATCAAGTCCATGAAATTTGTTGGAGCACTAGTAAGACCAAAGGACATGACTATGAATTTGAAGTGACCATAGTAAATTTAGAAAGTTGTTTTCAAAATATCATATTTTGCGCTCTCTGCTAATGATAACCTGATCTAAGATCTATCTTAGAGAAGTAACTGACATCCTAAAGTTGGTTGAATAAGTCATCGATTATGGGAAGTGGATACATGTTCTTGACTATGACCTTATTTAACTGATGGTAATCTATACATATTCAGTGAGAAATATCTTTCTTGCGATGAATAGAACTGGTGCACCCCACAGGGACATACTGGGTCTGATGAACCCCTTGTCTAAGAAATACTTCAACTATTCTTTAAATTCTTAGAGTTTTGCTAGCGTCATTTTGTATGGCGGAATAGATATAGACTGAGTATCTGGGAGAAGATCAATTCAAAAGTTGATTTCTCTTTTAGGAGAAACTCTGGGAAGATCTTCTGGAAACATATCTAAATATTCATTCAGTACTAGAACTGACTCAAGATTAGGAGTTTCATAACTAGAGTCTTTGAACTGTACAAAAAGATAAACATATTCCTTAGATATCATTTTTCTAGCTTGAAAGTACTAATAAAGCTTACTCCTGAATGCTGAAGTACTACCCCTCCACTCTAGGATGGGTTCATTTGGAAACTAAAACTAGATAATTTTGTTTCTATAGCCGACTATGGCATAGTAGGAATATATCCAATCTATGCCGAGAATGACATCTAAATTAATCATCTCTAATTTGACCAAGTTTGCTGAAGTGACTTTCTAAGATACCATAATCAGACAGCTCTTGTATACCCATCGTGATATGATAGATTTACCCATTGGGGAAGAGACTGAGAAAGGTTCTACTATAATTTTAGGACCGACTCCGAAATCGACTGCAATATAAGGAGTAACAAAAGACAAAAAAATGCCTGGATCTAGAAAATCATAAACATATATATAAAAGATCTGTAATGTACTAGTGATTACGTCATTTGAACTTTTCTAATCTTGTTGGGACTGAAGAGCATAAAGTCTATTTGGGCATTGCCTACTGGTGGCACTAGATGAGGCACCCTGCTGATTTGGGTGATCAAACTGAGCTGGAGGACAGTTACACTAACCCTGAAAACCTGACTGAGGACAATCTCTTGTGCAAAGAAGAGAGGGCCACAGATACAGGGCCTATAGAAAGGGAGGAGTCCGCTATTAATTTTCTTGATAGGTTCTTTCCCCTAGAGCTGTGGGAAGCTAAATTTATTGAGTTTATCAACCTTAGGTAGGGCAACATAATGGCAAAGAAGTATTCTCTTAAGTTTATTTAATTAGCTAGATATGCTCCTCATATGGTTGTAGATAGCAGATGAGGAGTTTGTGTCTGGAGTCCTATTAGACTTCCTAGGACTCTATTGAACCTTAGGCTCTGATACCAAGTTTGTAACACCTTGAGTCTGGTACCCCAAATGCTGCACGGTGCTTATAATCTTGAAGGATCACAAGCTAACCAATGACTTATACCTGCTGCAAAACTAAATGACCACAAGTATACATAAACCTTATCT
>NW_025853117.1:0-3050 GCF_002878395.1 Capsicum annuum | reverse complement strand
TTTGTATATTTAAAATTTAGAAGATCTCCAAGAGGTTTATGTTAAAGATTACAAAACAAATGTACCACTTGATTTTTTGGTTTCCAACATGGAAGAGATTAGCTACAATGGAGACACTTCAGGGATTTTGGATAAATGTACCATTTGATTGTATATTCTGTGGTATAGGTATTGAATCTTTTGATCATTAGTTCTTTCTTTATTTCTTTTTTCTCCGTTATGTTATAAAGGATATCTGGAGAAGAATATTGACCAGGTTGGTGTACATGTAAATGTGGGAAGCTGGCAAGACAAACTCTAATGGACATGCTTTTGGGCTAAGAATAAATATGACAAAGGTGCAATCAATATTCAGTCTGGTCATTTCCATTATGAAAAAGTCTTCTGAGAAATTGAAGTTTATGTTTATAGAGACAGGGAAGGGGAAAAATGGTAGGTTGCTTTGCACAACTTAGATGGAGTACCTTGAAGAGGATGCTGCTCTTACTTACTGTGTAGTGTATTTATTTAATAATAGAGTAGGATAGATTGGAATTAGTGATGTAACTGTATGAGTTTTGTTTTTAATTATACGTTGGGAAAAGTAAGGAAGCATATTTCAACTACAAGTGTAAGACCCTACAAAATTCCCTCATAGTTTGAGCCTTAGAGCATATTGAGTGAGGCATGATTCCTGTCCTAAAAGATTGAAAAGTGACTTCCTAAGTGAGTATCGTGTTAGCCATAAATAATTTTCCTAATTTTGACTTTTTATCATGTGGAAAATCAGGTAAAATTTTCATTGATATAAAATTCACCCAAATCCGATACCCAGGTAAGGAGTTATGGATAATTTAGGTCTTAGTCATAAAACAACACCATTTCAGTGCTTGGTGCGTCGCGTAGAGTGTCTATTTGACAATTGTCAAATCCCAGTGGAACTCCGAGATAGAGGTACATCATGGAGAACTCCAATTTCCTAATAGTCAAATTCCAGTGGCCTAGCGTGATTGTGACACGTCGCGCTGAAGTTCCAGGTCCTAATTAGTGGGACAACATGATGGCTCTACGTTGCGGTGACTCCCAGATTACCATTTGTCAATTTCTAGTGAGCCACCACAATAAGTGGCACGTCGCGGTGACCCATAAAATTGGGTTCCCTGTTCAATTTTTTCAGCTTTGTACAGATGTTTAAAAGGGCACTTTGGACTTTTTCCAAGCCTCTAAAACCGTGTAAACACCAAATCAAGGTCATTTACAAGTATCCTATGAGGTTTTTCTCAAGTTTTATCTAAAAAAAACCCTAAGTATCTAAAACCTCTTCCAAGAATCTCAAGAATCCACCATGGATTTTTTAAATTGAGTCAAGATTCAAGGTTTCGAAGTTAAGGGCCTCAAGAACCCTCATTTAAGAGTATGAATAGAGTTCCAAAAGCGAGAGTTCACCCCAATCTTCTAATTCAAGGTATGTGGGGTTTTGAACAAGGGTAACCCTTTCACCCTTGTACCCAAAAGGCTTATCTGCATCATGAATTTCCTGAAATCTATGAAGTTTTTACATGAATTTGAATTGGGTTTTTTTCACCCATTATTATTTAATGCATTATCATGATATTTCCCATGTATTGAGAGTCAAATTACATGATTTTTGCATGTTTTCTTGAGAAATTACAGCTGGGTATGAACCCCATGATTTTAGTCATTGAGAAACTAATCTTTGTGATGTTTGAGATATTGAAGTATATGACTATATTGAGATTTTGAGATAAATTGCTGAAATTCTCATATTTTCATATGATTTATGAATCTATATGCTATATAGTATGCTTTTGATGGGCTTTAACTTAAGATTGAATTATGAGTTAGTAAGCCCTATTTGAGACTTTTGAAATTATGAACTCTTGTGCTATAAGCACCTATAATTTGAGCATTTTGAGATGATTGAGAAATGAATTGACCTAATGGTTCGAAAGCCTTGAAATCTACTTCATTATATGAGATTATTGATTTGATTATTGGGTTCGTGGTGAACCATGAGATTATTCTAAAGGTGGATTTTTATGAGATGAGCGTAGATAATCTAAATGGAGTAGTATTAAGCACCGAGCGGGTAAGTCACTATGGTTTCTTACCCTAAAACTATGTGCCACCGTAGGTTGGGCCTGAGGCCGAGTTTATGATTTTTATGATTGGGCCTAAGGCCGAGTTTCATTTAGTGATCACTAGACCTAGGTTATACTCCCTGGCAAGAGTATGACGCTCCTCCCCAACGGGGGTCTCCTTCTTAGGAGGACAAAACGTTGGACTCAATGTAGCTCGCATGGTTTATGTCGGTTACAAGAACCTCCCTTGCCCTTTTTAAAACTTTGAGATCAGATACTTATTTTACCTTTCTATGAGCTATTTTTTCCTAAATGGTAGATTGCAAAGTTGTTCCTTAATTAAAGTATTTCCTTGATGTGAGTTATTTCCCTAAATGAAAGTATCTTTCCTTGATATAGTACTTTTCATAAAGCATTAAGATAAGTTATTTCCTTGAAATAGAATGCTTTTTTTTTTTTTCAATTTGAGATAGAATGATTGCCCTAAAGTTTGAAATGAGATATTTTCCTAAAGTGAATGAAATGTCTTTAAGTATGTTTCCAAGTCATATGATTCCGAATTCCAAGTATATGATTTCTAAATAGTTATGAAATATTGAGCGTTGAAGAGAGTTTACTCTCCATGAGACATATGGATGAGTTGAACATATGGTTTAAAGTCCCTTAGCCTTTGGGTATTGAAAATAAGAGAAGATTTCTATTTTTTCAAGGATAAAGAATGATGACTCACGAGATTTGTGTTGCATGCTCCATTTTACATGATTTATAAACCTTATATTTTATACTTGTTCAAGCCATGTGAGTCGTCTCATATTGCATACATGATTTGATTGAAGAAGATTGATACTGTTTTATATACATGCATTCACCCCCGCATACTCAGTACATTCTAAGTACTAATTCATATATATGTCTATGTGCTACATTGTGTCATAATGTAGGTTCAGGTGCTCAGTCACAGCCTTACCT
>NW_025853116.1:0-6320 GCF_002878395.1 Capsicum annuum | reverse complement strand
TCTATAGCCGATCTCAAGGGTGAAATTTCCACCCTCAAGGGAGAAATCAAAGACCTAAAAATCAGACTTGATCGAGTGGAACTCAACATTCTTACCGAACAGGTTCTAAAGAACGTGTCTCCTCTAGAGAATGTCTCCCCACCAGGGTCTCATAAAGCTCCCCCAATAATCACTGATCTTATTCAAAACGATCAACTCAAAGAGCCAGGTTCATTCCCCAGCTCAGATTCTCCCTCTACCTCCGGTACAACTATCATGGCCATTAAAGCTTACAGCGAACATATCATCGTAAAAATTGTCATAAACAAAGACTTCATTCTTAACAGTCTCCCTCTTTGATACTGGAGCCGATAGCAATTGTATTGCAAGTATCTACAAAAAAGCATTTCTCGTCTATACTCCGCCACAGGAGAAAAGATGAAAATCGACTATAAGCTTTCTAAAGCTCATATCTGTAACAATGGCATTAGTCTTGTTAATGATTTTGTCATCACTGAAGGTTTCATAGAAGATATCATTCTAGGAATACCTTTTGTCAATCAAATTTGACCTTACACTAGTGATTTTGACGGAATTCGCACAATGATTTTAAATCAACATCTGTTCTTCCTACTAAGGCTAGGCCCATTCAAATGAACCAAGAAATAATGGAAATTTGCAAAAACGAGATAAACCATTTACTAAAAAATGGGATTATCAGAACCTCAAATTCTCCCTGGAGTTGCTCTGCCTTTTATGTAAATAACAGTGCAGAAAAGGAGCGAGGAACTCCCAGGCTCGTAATAAATTATAAGCCTTTGAATGCGGTTTTAAAATGGATCAGACATCCGATTCCTAACAAAAGGGATCTTTTAAAAAGAACTTTCAAAGCCAACCTTTACAGTAAGTTTGATATGAAGTCAGGATTCTGGCAAATTCAAATTACTGAAAAGGATAAATACAAGACTGCCTTCAATGTCCCTTTTGGACATTATGAATGGAATGTCTTACCATTCGGTCTTAAAAATGCTTCATCAGAGTTTCAAAACATCATGAATAGTATCTTCACTCCTTATAGTCATATGTCGATTGTTTATATTGATGATGTGCTTATTTTCTCAGAAAATATTGATTCTCATTTTAAACATCTCAACACTTTCTTTAAGATTGTTAAGTTTAATGGTTTAGTCATAAGTACAAAGAAAATGAAGCTCTTTCAGACTTCTATAAGATTCTTAGGGCATGATCTTTATCAAGGTAGTTATAAACCTATTTGCAGGGCCATAATGTTCTCCTCCAAATTCCCTAATGAAATTAGCGATAAAACCCAACTTCAAAGGTTTTTAGAAAGTCTTAACTATGTAGTAAACTTCATCCCTAACATTAGACAGGTCTGCGAACCTCTTTACAAAAGACTTAAAAAGACCCCAGTTCCTTGGAGCTCTAATCAAACTAATGTTGTCATTAAGGTAAAAGAATTAGTCAGAAACCCTCCTTGCTTAGGAATTCCTAACCCTGAAGCCTTTATGATTGTTGAAACTAATGCTTCTGATATCAGATATGGAGGTATCTTGAAGCAAAAAAATTGATGCTAGTTCTTTTGAACAATTAGTCAGATTTACATCTGGAATATGGAATTCCGCTCAAAGAAATTACAGCACTGTTAAAAAAGAAGTTTTATCTATAGTGCTATGTATCACCAAGTTTCAAGATGACCTTATTAATAAAGATTTTTACTACGAGTGGATTGCAAATCCGCTAAAGAAATTTTACAAAAGAATGTTAAAAATCTGGTTTCAAAACGAATATTTGCTAGATGGCAAGCTCTCCTATCTAGCTTTGATTTTCAAATAAAATTTATCAAAGGAGAAAATAATTTCCTTCCCGATTTTCTAACAAGAGAATTCTTATAGGGCCGAAATGAGACCCACTACACTGGGGAAAATCCCAGTAGGAAGCAAACAGGAACAAACCAAGATGGCTAGACCATTTGATCTTCCGTCCACTTCATCAAACCCCTTGAGACCATTAGTTCCTCAGAGGCCTGCACTGAAATCGGAACTATAGTCACCATTTCAGAACAAATATGCAGCTTTGGCAGAATTTCCAAAGCTCCCTCCACCAATGCCAACTAAATTGGTAGACTTGAAGACAAACAAGCCTTTTGATAAAGGGAAATCATCGAGTTCATCTGTTTAGTCAAAGCAGAGTTACGCCATGAAGGCTCCTGAAACCTTCGTACAAGCTGTGGACCCCACAGCGGTCAAAACAATACCAACTCCTCCCATCAAAGAAGAATTCAAATTCATTACCACTCAGGTAATGCCAATTATTGCTTTAGACAAAGAGTATGAAGGATATCCATTAGATCAGCTAATCAAGCCGGTCTATAATGATAAAAACTTCGTGGATACTAAGAATCCACTCAAAACAAGGAGATATTACAAAGCCATCCTTGTGGACACCGATTCTATTGAAGTCGAACATTTTATGAATGAAAGAAATCCGGAATACATTGATTATTCTAGGTTCACAATCAAGAGGGTATTAACCCCTTTCAACTGGTTTGCAGATCATCAGCATACCCCAATTGCATTATCCATGCCTCATAGGCCGCAAACTTATAATTGGTATGACTACAAGTCGGCATGGTTCAATTTCTTATTTGTCAGACCAGGACACACCTGGTTTATTAACTATTGTCCGGCTATGGTAGAAGCCATTATTCCTAGGTGGTTCTATGAATGGTGGATATATTTTGGAGGAATCAAATAATTCCTCCCCCTACAGTTCATTAATCGGTTCAAATATTTCTGTTCAAATGAAGGGTGTGTAACCCTCCCAAAGCATATCCAGATGTGCAAGTTCTTTATCAAGAAGCGAGTTTTTTACATTATCTCTTGGAATTTCGCTAAAGGAGAACAAGATCGTATCAAATATTTATCCAAAGAGATAAAGGTCAAAGGCTGGACTCCCAAGCCAGTAGCACCAAAAACTCCAGATAAAGGAAAAACGACTTCATCCTCAACCAGTGCTTCACAGAATAAGAAGGCACTCAAAGAAAAATTAAAAAAGGCTTTACAGGATATGGAAAGCCAGGAAACAAATGAAGAAGAAGTGTTACAACTTCTAAAAGAAGCTTCCTCCACAGGAAGTAGTGATAATAACAGTGATATGCTAAATCCTAAAGGAATAGCTATGGCCTATATGGACCCCTATTAAGAATAGAGAAATGAACCTTCAAAAAGGTAGAGGTTCAAAGAACCGAAATTACTTTTTTAAAAGGGCATTCTACTGTTCCTAATTGAAATCTCTAGGACCAAAGCTTTCCCAAAAGCTAAAGGACAAAGCATTCAACAACCAGCTTTTCAAAAGCAAAAGAATAAAACAAAAGGACAAAGCACTCTACAACCAGCCTTTTCAAAAGCAAAAGCATCTTACAATGAAGGACATGAACTCAAACAGCTTTTACAAAAAGACTGTCGGCCACTAAGAATTAATCTTAGCCTTACACTTGTACACCTTAGATGTATTTTTCTGTCACTCTTGTCTATATAAGACTTGTTGTAATACTAGAGAAGGCATCAGAAAATTTCACACATAAGAAATCTTCCACCTACCTAGCTCTTCTCTTGTAATGTTTTCTCTTTTCAAAGTTTAAATAAATTCTCTTTTGTAAGTTGCTTCTAACTTTTTCCGTTACTAGCATATTTCCATTAATCACTACTTAATCGCTACTTTCGATCCTTATTGGTATCAAGCTTTGGACCCACAACGGTCAAAACAACACCAACTCCTCCCATCAAAGAAGAATTCAAATTCATTACCACTCAGGTAATGCGAATTATTGCTTTAGACAAAGAGTATGAAGGATATCCATTAGATCAACTAATCAAGCTGGTCTATAATGATAAAAACTTCGTGGATACTGAGAATCCACTCAAAACAAGGAGATATTATGAAGCCATCCTGTAGACACCGATTCTATTGAAGTCGAACATTCTATGAATGAAAGAAATCCGGAATACATTGATTATTCTAGGTTCACAATCAAGAGGGTATTAACCCCTCTCAACTGGTTTGCAGATCACCTGCATACCCCAATTGCATTATCCATACCTCATAGGCTGCAAACTTATAATTGGTACGACTACAAGTTGGCTCGTGATTCTAGCTTTGGGAGCTAGGGTTGTACCCATTAGCCGATAATATACTCTGTATATTATCGCTATTTCTCTAGTATTATCCTTACTATTCATGTTTTTTGTTTTAACATTAAGTGTTAAAACATCCATGATGTTAGGATCATTAATATCCACTGAGAAATTTGGGTAGCAATTAAAGTATACCGTGTCGTTGGCGAGGTTACTTTGAATTACCCCTAAGAGAGAATCATCGAAATTCAATAGTCGAGCGTCTCTCAAAATAGCACAGACAGGGATATCAAGACCTTGTCTAAAGGGTGGCTTAATAGCCACTTGAACAAGTCCAACATGAAGATAATTAAACTAATTTTTATATCTGTTTATGTCATGCTCATTTAATAATTGAATAATTTCTAAGGAATTATTAATGGCGACAGTAAACTCGGAGGTCTTGATATTATGTTTTTTAATAAAACTAAATTTACCAAGTTGATAAATAGTTTTAAAAGGTTCTTCTGGAATACTCCAGTTTTGAAGATCATTTTCAATATTAGCAATCTGAGTTGTTTGAGAAGATAAATTAATAGTATTTTTAATATGATTGTTGGAATCCATTAAAATAAAATACTGTCTAGAGACTAACTGGAAACCTAATTTATCACATAAGATAGCAAACAACAATAATCATAGATGATTCAACCTATAATAAATTATATCAATACATCTATGTCCTATGGGATCTAACAAGTCTTAATGGCAATTACTTCAGTTTTCTCCTAATGTTATCTTAGCGACGGGACCACCAACAGGGTCGAATGCTTACCTTAGCTGAGACCACACTTTCAGGCTGACCAATGTCCAAACCGGATATTAATCGGATACTTCAAATACTTAGAGAAAACGAATACCCCATACTTAGAAAAAAAAACCATTATAGGACACGATATATTAAAATAATTTATTTAGAAGTTTCATCATAAATGGATTAAAGTAATATGTATCTTATATGAAAATAGTTTTCCCATGCTCTAGACAATATATGTACTTAGCTGCTCATGCTAAGTGCATATACTGCCAACATGGCTCTGATACCAATAAGGATCGAAAGTAGCGATTAAGTAGTGATTAATGGAAATATGCAAGTAATGGAAAAAGTTAGAAACAACTTACAAAAGAGATTTTAGTTAAACTTTGAAAAGAGAAAACATTACAAGAGAAGAGCTAGGCAGGTGGAAGATTTCTTATGTGTGAAATTTTCTGATGCCTTCTCTAGTACTACAACAAGTCTTATATAGACAAGAGTGACAAAGAAAAATACATCTAAGGTGTACAAGTGTAAGGCTAAGATTAATTCTTAGCGGCCGACAGTCTTTTTGTAAAAGTTGTTTGAGTGCATGTCCTTCATTATAAGATGCATTTGCTTTGGAAAAGGCTGGTTGTAGAGTGATTTGTCCTTTTGCTTTATGCTTTTGCTTTATAAACTAACTCAATTGAAATTTAAGTATCTATGTTCGTATCCTTAACCCTAGAACGAGGGAGTTTTGCCACTCATAATTTTACAACGACTCACAAGATTGTAATTCATACATAAAATCTAACACTAAGCTAAAGTTAAAGAATAAGAACCCTAATTAGAACCTTATCCTATGTTTTCTCTCTTCAAAAGTCATCCAATGTGATTAAAAATAAGAGGCAAGTGTCCTATTTATAGTATAGAAGGAGTTTGGCCGCTTTTATCCCTTGGGCGTGGCACACCCTAATTGTGGATGTCGAAGGGCATGACACACTCTTAACGTGCATGCTCACTTGAATCAGCATCTTACTTTGTGTCTCAAGGTGTGTCATGCCCTTATCTCAGAGCTCTGAGGGTGTGGAACGCCCTTATGCTCAAAACATCTAGCTTTCTTTGTAGCTAACTCCTTCCATTTGCCTTCAAGTCCCGCACTTCATGGATATCTTTCCAACTCTATTTGAGATTGTTTTGTTTCCATAGTCTCCAACCATATTAAATAACAATAATTTGTGCACACAACACAATAGGGTTCATCAATGTCCACTAGAAACGAATATAGCTTAATCTAGTAAAACTAATTTTCTCATCTTAACTCTATGTGATTATTTTGATTCTTAACTTGTTCTAATTATGCCTTAAACATTCTAAACATGTACTTCAACATATAGATACTCACTTACAAC
>NW_025853115.1:0-2012 GCF_002878395.1 Capsicum annuum | reverse complement strand
GGATTCAACTAAGGGATCAATTTAGGGCTTGTCTTGGTGATTTTTTTTCTGTCATCATCTTAGTTTAAGGCATGTTCTCTTTCCTCATTGTTAATTTTACTTAAACGCATAGTTTATATGAATGTTTTCATGGTTTTACTATTACATGATTTTGGCTTTCAAATATAATTTGGGGTTTTGATGTTAAATGGTTGGTTATGGTTTCCCATGGTTTTAATTATGCTTTTATATGCATAATGGTGGTTTTGGATAATTGGATTGAATGGAATTGGTTTGGTAATTAGAATTGGTTTTGGTCATATTATGCCCCCAATGTGTTAGACAAAATGCTTATAAAGATATGTTCATTGCGTAGAATTCTTTTAATGGAACTCTTGCATGTTTTAAACTTGGTAAAGGAATTATGCATGGTTTAAATGGTTTGGAAAGGCTAATTGCCTATGCTTATGGGGAACATTAAAGTCTTACTAGTGGTTTAGTATGGTAAATATAAGGGAACTTGAAAGTCCCCTTACACCTATAAATGGTTGGATATGGATGATACTTACAAGTAAGGGTTGGTATGATGATACCAATATCAATGGCCTTGGTTAATAAATGGATAATGATTTGGTTATTTGGTAATTAGTTTTAATTTGGCAGTAATGGCGGGATGTGTAAAAAAATTGTGGAAGGTGGAGGTCCCAGGGGACCAAAACTGGAAACTTATATTTGCCGATATGAGGTTGGTCTTGGTGGCCGTGTGCATGATGTCACACTTTATTTTGGGGATGTACTAGTCATCCCATGGGATACTTCCCTGGTCGTACGACTACATGCACTGAGCCCTTTCAGCAGGGGAAGCTGAATCCATATAGCCCGTGGGTGGTTTAGGACGGCAAAGCTACACAGCCCACGCAAAGGTTTTAAAGACATGATAAACCGAGTCCTTTTTTGGCATGGTTATATATATATATGTGTGTGTGTATGTTTGGTTGTGTGCATATGGATGGATTTACTTGGTTTTATAAATGATATTATTTTATTCTTACCTTGAGATAATGCTAGCGTTCACTCGCTAACCCCGTCTACTGGTGGCTGTATACACACGCTATGTAGGAACCGGTCGTTCTACTCCTCCTACATAGTGATTGACTTAGGGACAGCATTTGGACTGAAATGGTGAGCTTCTATCCTTTCGAAAGGCTCCATTTCATGTCATAGATATTTCTATACATTTTGGTTTTATTTTGGATATTGGTTTTGGCTAAGGTTGGGGGCAGCCCCAATCGAATTTTATTACTCTTTTTGTTAGAGGCTTTGTGGTACTTCTATGGGTTGGAATGGGTGGGATCGGTATATGTGTCAGCCTTGGCATTGGAATAGGCTGGGAGGCTATCATCATCATACATAATTTTTCACTATTCCATCATATTACATTTTGGGATTAATTATACTATGTTTTGGAACATCTTTGGTTATGGCCTGATTTAGGCCTTGTTTGGTATGGTTGGATTATTATGGAATGGTTGGACTCAATTGGGTTAGTCACGGTTGTAATCTATTCCCAGGGTCTTTATGTAGGTTGTTACACTATTTTATTACACGCTCAGAATTCAACCAACTCCAGGCAGGCGACTGGAAATTGGTTGGGTAACGAGGGTGGTCTCTGATCCTGGTCGGACTTAGGACGCCTATTACAACAAGGCCCTAGGGCAGGTCATGTCATTCAGCTATAGCTTGTACTATGACATCCACCTGGAAAGACAAAATTGTCAGTGCTAATCACAGAGTTACAAAAAGAGGAAAAAGATAACTTATCAATTAAACTAAATCAAACAGGTCTCCCTACTATTTTAATTTGTTCCAACAGATGACCCATCTGTCGCAACATATAGGTCATCTGTTGGGACAAATTAAAATAAGAGGAAGACCTGAATAACAGTTACAAATAGATGACTTATTTGTTGGAACAAATTTAAATATTAGGGAAGTCTTGATGTAATTTGTCCCAACAGATTACCCATCTGTTG
>NW_025853114.1:0-2189 GCF_002878395.1 Capsicum annuum | reverse complement strand
TATATATCTTCTATAGACGTGTATATTTAATGTATACATGTGTATATGTTTTATAAATTAGTATATAATTATATATATATATATATATATATATATATTGTAATGTATATATATTGTATTATATTTTATTTAAACTTTAAAGCAGTACATATATATTGAATAGTGCGTATATATGTGTAATTGTGTATATGTGTATATATTTTTTAAATTTTAATGCAATATATGCTATATATATAGTGTATATATACTGTTTAACGTATTTATAATGTATATATGTGGGTATATATAATGTATATTAAGAAAAAGTTTTTTTATATTTTGACCGGGTTTAGGTGGGTTTGACCAGGTTGGGTTAAGTGGGTTGGGTTAGGGTTGTTTTTATAAATTTTACTGTTGAGCCCGGACCGGCCCGGCCCACTTAACCCCAACCCGAACCCAGTCTAGCCCACAACCCGTTTAGTTTTTACGGGCCGGTTCCGGGTTGGCCCGGCCCGACCCACTTGACAGCCTTACTTTCAAACAACAAGTTATGTTTCATGGGCAAGAGTTGACACTATCACATTGTATTTTGATTTGTGGGATATTTTATAACTATTACCTCAGAGGCAAGACTTAGCTCAGGGACTTTCAAACAACAAATTATGTCTCATGGGTAAAAGTTGACTTTACCACGTTATATTTTCATTTATGAGATGTCCTTAGAGGCAAGACTTAGCTCAAGGGCTTTCAAACTACATATTATGTCTTACGGGCAAAAGTTGACTCTACCACGTTATGTTTTCATTTATGAGATGTTCTACAACTATTGCCTTAGAGACAAGACTTAGCTCGAGGACTTTCAAACTATAAATTATGCCCCACGAGCAAGAGTTGACTCTACCATGTTATATTTTTATTTATGAGATATTCTACAACTATTGCCTTATAGGTAAGACTTAGCACAAGGACTTTCAAACTACAAATTATTTTTCACGGGCAAGAGTTGACTCTACCATGTTATGTTTTTATTTATGAGATGTTCTACAACTATTGCCTTAGAGGCAAGACTTAATTAGCCTAAGGACTTTCAAACTACAAATTATGCCCCACGGGCAAGAGTTGACTTTACCACGTTATGTTTTTATTTATGAAATATTCCACAACTATTGTCTTATAGATAAGACTTAGCTCAAGGACTTTCAAACTACAAATTATGCCCCACGGGCAAGAGTTAACTCTACCACGTTATATCTTCATTTATGAGATGTTCAACAACTATTGCCTTAGAGGCAAAACTTAGCTCAAGGACTTTCAAATAATAAATTATGTCTCAGAGATAAGAGTTGACACTACCACGTTATGTCTTTATTTATGAAATGTTCTACAACTCTCGCCTTTGAGACATGACTTCTCTCAAGAATTTTCAAAGAACTTCCTAACAACAATTCATGCCCTTAAATTTGCTTTGATGTCAAAAAAAGAAGATTTCTTTGTGGATTATCCAATTTTTTATTTATTAGCAAAATATAATAGAAGTTGAGAAAAAAAAGATCAAACAAAATAGAGAAATTAAAAAAATGATTGAGAAAAAAAATGCAAGAAAAATATAAAGATTAAGAAAAAAGTGAAAATTTAAAAAATTGAGAAAAATAAAAATGAGAGGAAAAAAAAGTTTGAGAAAAATGAGGGAAAAAAAAAGAGAACTGATATAAAACAAAAATAAAGGTTGAGACAAATTAATTAACAAAAAAAAATTATGAAATAGAAAATGTTTGATAAAAAGGAAAAAAGAGAAAAAAATAAAGGTTGAGATAAATGAATTAAAACATGAAAATAAAATTAAACGAAAAAATAAAAAGGTGAAAACAATAAAAAAAGAATAATAAAATTAAAGAAAAAAAATAAAAAACTAAAAATAATAAAAAATAAAATTTGAGAAACAACTGAGTTGGAAAGTTTAAAAATATATTTGAGGTGTAGAGGGGCAAAATGGTACTTGTACTATACTTAAAAAGTAAGGAGGTTATTCTTTAAAGATATTTTTTATTAGGGTCAAATATTTAAAGTCACCCATATTTGGGTCTATGACATGTAATTTTCTGCCTGTAGCCTGTCCTGCTAGTACCAATAATAAATTTACAAGTTGGAATAACCAACTCGAACACCAGAAACGTCTCTCTCTTTAACCATACAAAGGGTTTTTTTCCACT
>NW_025853113.1:0-2861 GCF_002878395.1 Capsicum annuum | reverse complement strand
GTAGGTTTTTAAAATTAATTAAAGATTTGGAATCCGCAAACCGTGGGCACCAAGAATCATCCTTTAATTTCCTAAATAGAGATACATGGGGTTTATCCTAAAAATACATGGGCTTGTTGAAAACACTCAATTATGATTTAAAGATTATAAAGCATGAATTTGTTAAATGGGTTTGAAATCCATGATTTTATTATTCTTTATGCATGTTATTGATATTGTTGTTTTGGCCTTTAGGCCTCATCCCCTTAAATTGACTTACAAGTATATTTATATGTTTGAAATTGAAATTTAAGATTTGTTTGAGAGCACAAATTATGAAGTCCCTCTCTTGTGATAAATTCAAGTTTATGATCTTATTATGAATGATTTGAAATGCATGTTTTATGGATTGAAAATAGTTTACTCAAATGCCAAATTATTTTGGGCATGATTTAGAGATTTAAGAGACGGAGTTTCTTGATGTAAATATATTTTGTTAAAAGAGAAAGATTTACATAAGATTAAGAGTTTTGATATGGCCACCTTGCATCATTAAAAGTTTGACACAGAAAGTTGCATACATGTATTTACATGAGTTTTAGAGAAGGAGTTCTTTGAAATGATTTATTGATAAGGTGGTCCCGAATTTATGTTTTGAAAACAGAGATTGTAATATGCTAATAATGGCTCATAAATGTGACTTGCAAGTCAATGGTATGCCGATACCATAAATATGTATGCTATAACAGAGTATGTATTCAAAATATGTTTTCAGAGAATGCATGTTTTAAAGAGTTAAAAATAGACTTAAAGCGGGCTAGGTGGTTACTCGAAGAAGGCTTGAGTTCAAGTAACTCTTAGCCTAAAACCATGATTTGCCGATCGGGTATATCATTTTTACGCTGGCGACGGTCGTATGGTGTAGCAGAGTCAGAGACTCCAACCCTTGCAGCACACTTGGGTTGGAGGCTTCCCCGCCGAGTCAATGGTGAATTTCATATGGCCGGAGGAATTTCAGAGTTCTAGGGTATTCTACCTAGCGCAGAAGTAAAACAAAGAATGTCTCAAAGTCAGATAATTTTCTTTGAGAGTCTTTTAGAAATGCCCATGAGATTTCTTACTATATGATATGTTTATGAACTATTTTTAAATTACTCTCATATATATTAAATATAAATTATTATTTTGGATTTGCTCTGCGTACCAGTACATTTGTATTGGCCCCCTACCTCCCAGATTTGGAGGCTCAGTCTAAGGGTCCGACTAATCAGTAGAGTATCCCAGAGAGAAGTGATCTGTGCAGTGGTGTTCCTTCTTTGTTCCAGAAGGCCTGTTATTTTAGATTATGTTATTCCGTTGTTTTAGTCTACTAGGGGCCAGTCCCAGATTTCAGATAGTTGTCAGATTTTCATGTAGTAGAGATTTCGCAGACTATTCCAGATGTTGTTTAGTTGAGTTTGGATTTCATTCCTTATTGTTAAACTAAATCCAGAGTATGACCATGTTTCTGTATCAGATTATATTTCCGCATCTCCTTTTATTATGTGAATACTGTGCATGATTACCAGATAGAGTAGGACACCCAGACCTTCATGGTTCAGGATTTCCATAACCAGCTGCAGCCTTCCTTCTTGATTTTTTAGGGACCTGGTCCCTTAACTTTCCCTTCTCACCTGCAGCTTTAAGGTAATCCTTATAGTCCATTTTGTGTATTGGACAATCCTTAATGAAATTCTCAGGACTTCCACATTTGTGACACACCTCAACATTACTTCCCTTCTTGCTACTGCTTCTTCTTCTTTGAAACTGACCACTCTTCTTCATGGCTCTAACAATCCTACTTGCCAGATAGGCAACTTCAATGTCTTCATCATCAGAATCATGTTTAGAAGCCTTCAAAACTAGGGATTTTTCTCTTTTTACTTCTTTCTTCTCCATACTTTGCTGCTTTTTGAGCTCATGGGTCTTCAAATTTTCAATCAATTCAGCCACAGTAAGGTTCTTCAGGTTCTTTGCTTCAGTTATGGAATCTACCTTGCTTTTCCAAGACTTAGGAAGAACACCAAGAATTTTTCTCTCTTGTTTGTACAAAGGAATCACTTCTCTTAGGCAGTGAAGCTCATTTGTGACAGAAGTGAATCTTGTATGCATCTCTTGGATTGTTTCTCCTTTTTTGGTAGTGAAGGTCTCATAGTGAGTAGTCAGCATGTCTACTTTTGAATCTTTCACATAACAGGTACCTTCATGAGCAGTCCTCAACAAATTTCAGATCTGCTTAGCACTTTCACAAGCAGAATTTTTGTTGTATTCATCATGCCCTATACCACAAACCAACGGCTTCTTGGCTTTGTAAGTTTTTTCAATCCTCTTTTTATATTGATTATGGAACTCTTTCCTTCTTTAGACAACCATTCTTTTAACTTCTCCTTCTTTGACTTCTCTAACAGGAACACGAGGATCATCAAGACTTATGTCCATCAGCTCACTATCTTTAGCCTTAATGAAGTCAAACATCCTGATTTTTGACCACCCATAGTACTACTAATTAAATCTAGGTGGCCTAGCGGTAGATTTCCCTTCTTCCTGATTAGGTAGAGCAACCATGATAACCAAATCACTCTAGGTGTAAACCTTTTAGAGTGCTCTAGCACTAATACTAATTGTTGAAATCCTTGAGGTTGCACCACACAGTGAGGGCCAGTTCCCTCAAAGTCAATCACAGACAAAAACTAGTAAAATAATCAGGAATCAAAGGACAGTGCAGGAAGAATAAAAACACAAAATTTTAACATAAAAACCCCCTTTGTTCAAGGAAGGAAAAAACCATGGTTTGCCCTCACAAGTACTTCAGAATCCACTATGATCAAACTCTTGATTACAGT
>NW_025853112.1:0-4006 GCF_002878395.1 Capsicum annuum | reverse complement strand
ATGGATCTCCTGAGCCATTTTTTTCTTACTATCCTTCACGTGAGAAATACTACCCATGTAGATTCAACTGAGAGCATCGTCCAAAACATTGGACTTGCCCAAATGATAAAGAACACTCATGTCATAATCTTTCAAGAGCTCTAACTAACTTCTCTGGCGAAGATTGAGATCTTTCTGGGAAAAGACATACTGGAGGCTTTTATGGTCTGTGAAGACATCTACATGAACTCCATAGAGATAATGCCTCCAAATATTCAAGGCAAAAACTACTGATGCAAACTCAAGATCATGAGTAGGATAATTCTTATTTTGCGGCTTTAATTGTCTGGAGGTGTAGGCTATGACCTTACTATGCTGCATGAGGACATAACCTAAACCCACTCTGGATGCATCACAATAGACTACAAAACCATCTAAATCATCTAGAATACCTAGAACTAGAGTGGAGGTGAGTCGAGTCTTCAACTTTTGAAAGCTTTTCTTGCATGAATCTGACCACTGAAACTTAATCTTCTTCTGAGTCAATCTGGACATGGGAGATTTAATAGAAGAAAATTCCTCGACAAACAGTCTGTAATAGCCAGCCAAACCCAAGAAACTCCTAATATCTGATAAATATATGGGTCTGGGCCAGTTTCTTACTGCCTCGATTTTTTGAGGATCCACTCTAATGCCATCACCGAAAATAATATGTCCAAGGAATTCTACTGATCTTAGCCAAAATTTGCACTTTCTGAACTTAGCGAATAATTTTTGATCCTTGAGAGTCTGAAGAACAATCCTGAGATGGTCTGCATGATAACACACTGTGTGAGAATAGACCAGAATATTATCTATGAAGACTATGACAAACAAGTCCAAATACTGCTTGAACACACGGTTCATCAAATCCATAAAAGCTAATGGGGCATTGGTAAGAACAAATAATATGAATAAAAATTCAAAGTGACCATACCGAGTATGGAAAAGCTGTCGTTAAAATGTCACATTCTCTAACTCTGAGCTAATGATAGCCTGATCTGAGGTCTATCTTGGAGAAATAACTCGCAACCTAAAGTTGGTCGAATAGATCATCAATCCTGGGAAGAGGATATCTATTCTTGACCGTGACCTTGTTGAGTTGATGATAATCAATACACATCCTGAGAGAACCATCTTTCTTGCACACGAATAATACTGGCGCACCCCATGGGGAAATGCTGGGTCTGATAAATCTCTTATCTAATAGATTATTCAACAAATCTTTTAGATCCTAGAGTTCTGCTGGTGCCATTCTATATGGCAGAATAGAAATAGGTTGAGTATCCACAAGATGCTCTATGCTGAAGTTTATTTCCCTTTCAAGAGTAATGCCTAGAAGATCTTCGAGAAAAATATTTGAGTATTCATTAACAACAGGGACTGTTTTGAGAGTGGGAGATTTAGAACTAAAATCTTTAACATGCACGAGATGATACACACACCCCATAGAAATCATTTTCCTTATAGTAAGGTAGGAAATAAGTTGACACCTAAACGCTGAAATGCTACCCTTCTACTCTAGGACGTGCTCATTCGGGAATTGAAATTGAACTATTCTATTTCTGCAGTCGACGGTGGGATAGCAGGAATGAAGCCAATCCATACCGAGAATGACATCAAAATTAGTCATCTCTAACTCCACTAAATCTACTGACATGGATTTCATAGATATCATAATGGAACAGTTCCTTTATACCCGTTGAACTATGATGGTTTTACCCACTGGGGTAGAGACTGAGAAGGGCTATGCTAAGACTTCGAAACTAATTCCAAAATTGTCTGCTATGTATGGATTAACAAAACACAAAGATGCACCTGGGTCTAGCAAAGAATAAACATGAACATGGAAAATCTGTAATGTACCAGAAATGACATAAGGAAAATTTTCCTGATCCTGTCGGGACTGAAGAGCATAGAGTCTGTTTGGGCGTTGCCCACTAGTAGCAGTGGAAATGGCACCCTGCTAGTTCGGGCGACTGGACTGAGCTGTAGAATGATTTTGCTAACCATGAAGACTTGACTGTAGACACTCCCTAATCCTGTGGCTTAGCTTGCCACAACCAAAAAAGACATCTCTACCGACCCTACGAATGCCCTTATGGTTCTTACCATAAGTCAGACAAAGGGGATTCGTTCGGGCACAACTAACACTGCCCTGAGATTTAGAGCCTAGCGCTTTGTTTCTATTGCCGTCTCAAAACTTTAGCACTGGAGCGCTGGAAGAGGAAGGAGATGGAACGGCTGACTTGGAGAGAAACTATGAATACTTTTCTCTATTTGACTTGGGGTGAGCAAAGTTTAAATTACCTAACCTTGCTTTCTTGTTCTACCTCTTCTTAGTCTTAAACAACTGCTCTTCTACTTACTGGGCATGGATCATGAGTCTTGCTAAGGTCATATCACCGATCAAAATCTCATACCTACACTCATTTACCACGCTATCATTGACCCCTTCCACGAACTTGCTTATCTTAGCTCTATTGTCTGCAACCACATGAGGGGCATACCTGGCTAGCTGAGTAAATTTGAGAGAATACTCCCTAATCATCATATTTCCCTACCTGAGGTTGATGAACTTAAGAACTTTGGCTTCCCTCAGCTCTTGGGGAAAGAATTTGTTTAAGAAGGCTGTGACAAATTCCTCCCACTCGATAGAGCCTGTATTATCTAACCTCTCAGACTTCCATTGTTTGTACCAATCGTAAGCAACATCATATAACTGGTTGGTGGCTAACTCTTCACTCTCAATAGAAGTAACACCCATGATGTCAATGACCATCTGGACTTCGTCAATGAACTTTTAAGGGTCCTCATCAGACTTAAACCCATAGAAAGATGGAGGGTTCATTCGGGTGAAGTCCCTAACCCTAGCTTCTTTGGGAGTGGCCACTGCATTGGCCAAAATGACTGGTAGCCATTCATTCTGTGCATCCATTGACTGAGCAAGTGTGGTAAATGCGGCACTAAACTCCACATGGGAAAAATGTTGGCCCAAAGGTTCTTCAGGCTAAGAAGCTGGCTGGTTTCTTCTCTTTGGGGCCATGGTCTAGAATAAGAGAATAATGGACTATACTGAGAGTTTAACTTGTGATTATGCTCACTAGCATGACATGAATAGTGAAGAAATGGGACTGTTCCTAAAACATCTTATAACCTCCCGCACATAAATGTGGTGTGCACAACACCCATGTAGAAGACTCTACTAGATGCGGCTTTCAGACTTTCTAGGACTCTATTGAACATTAGGCTTTGATACCAAGTTTGTAACACCCCAATTCGCTGAATCGGAATGCTACAAGGTTCCCATATCCCCAAGGGACCAAAAGCTAACCCATGACTGATATCTGTACCTCTATACTGCAAATTATGATATAATAATAAGGAATATATTGAACTATAAGGCCATAAGGTTCAACTGAATACAATCATGTGGTGAAAATACCCAAAACAACTCAATCTAAACGTAAATTTGAAAGTAGATCTGAAATCCTCTAAACTGTCTGAATAAGGAGTTGAAGGAACATGTCTCCAACTAACTTTGTAAAACTAAACTGAAGAAATAAATAAATGTATCAAATCATATTGTCCTCGAATCAATGAGGACTTACTATGTCTCTGCGACTGGAACACTACCGCTACTGCTGGGCTGGAGTTCGTGTCTGGGAACCTATGGTGTAACATGAAAAGAAAGCACCATAGCGCAAATGCGTCAGTACAACTGGAGTACTGAGTAAATGAGGAAGGTAGGCTGAACGTAAAGGGTTTCATGCATAAACAACACTAACTGACTAATATGAACGTGGGAGTGCAAACACGCATATATAAAAACTAGGACCGTGAATACGTGATAGCATGACTTGTAAGCTAATACATGGTTTACTTATAACTGTCCTGACTGATACTAAAACTAATAACATGGATGACTGTATCTGATAGTCCTGTATATTCTGAAATCTTAAGAACTATCTAATTTCTTTTACTGAGA
>NW_025853111.1:0-1685 GCF_002878395.1 Capsicum annuum | reverse complement strand
GTAACACTTGTGTGGCTTATTGTAGAATATTTATTGTTGCTACACCTGTCACACCATCAGTTGCATGACTATCAGTAGTCATTTTTCTGTCACAAAAATGACAATCAACTTAGTATATAAAAATACTAATTATAAAGTTGTACCAACTTTAAACACCACTTGTTTCTAGTTTAATAATGAAGTTTTTATTTTCTTTTAATGATTAATCGAATGACCTTTAACTTGTGATGAAATTTTTATGACTTCAAATCACCTGTTAAGGTCAAACAGAGTAGAAAGTAATAATCTTTAATCTCCAAAAATCAAACAATACGGATTATAAAAGTACTTTAATTATAAATGGTGAAAAGGAAATTTCACCAAAGAAGCACAAAAAAAAATATTTTTTTAATAAATTCCTTAAGATTTTTTTTCTGGTGGGTACAAAATCTATATGTTTTCAATATAAACTTCAATAATAATTTCAAGAACAAATTTCAATAACTACAGCGAAGTTACAACAACTTCAAACATAAGTCTAAATGAATAATCAAATGAACTATCAAAATGAAGTGTTTATCAACTTTAAGAAAGAAGATGAAGTAGAAAATTGTAGTATCAAGTCCACCGAATGCACGGTGTATCCTTAAGGAATTTATTTTCCTCAAGTACCCAATATTATGAAATCTTTTCTCCTAGGATAAAATGATTATATTTCTGAAAATAGTGGTACCACAAATTTTTAGAAACTTCGAACACACTCAATGATTTGATGATCACACGAGAGTTTTTAGAAGAAGAAGAAGAAGAAGAAGATTGTTTTTCTACTAAATAATAATTGTCTGAGGAAAAATTCAGGTATTTATAGCCATCAAGGTATTGCTTCCTGAAGAGAAAAAGTGGTCAGAAAGGTATACCCCTTCATAAATGTAACGCCCTAATTTTTCTGAACCAGAATGCTACACGGTGCTCATGACCCCAAAGGACCACAAGCTAACCCATGACTGATATTTGTACCTGTATACTGCATAATATGACATGAAGATGCAGAAACATGCACTGAAAGGTCATAAGGTACAATACTGAACATAACAAAATAACATAAAATATGTGTGGGGTAATATAATACCTAAAACAAAACTAAAGTCTAAAACATGATTGTTTGTACTAGTCTGAAAGCATCTACTGTCTAATTAATCTGAATAAGGATTTGATGGGACATGTCCCCAACTAACCCCAACTAATAAGATAATCAATGAGATAATAGAAAATCATCATGTCCTCGAAGGATAAGGTCTTACTTTTACTCTGACTGCTGAAACTGTAATCTACTGCTAATCTGAAACTCGTGACTCTGAACCTATAGTGTAACAAAAGAAGAAAGCACCATAGTGCAAATACGTCAGTATAATAGAATGTACAGAGTATACATGTGAGGTAGGCTATATGCAAGGGTTCACATGCATGGCTAATGCTAACTGACTGTCTAACATGAACTTGGGAGTACATGCATAAATACATAACTGTAACTGACAACGTGATAACATGATTTCTGAGTCTGTATATTGATTACATGACATACTAGTAACTGATAATATAGAATAATGTATCTAAATAAGACTGATAACATGGGTGACTATATCCGATAGTCCTAAATCTGATGGATCTGTCTGAGTTTCGTACTGTATTTGAGTTGACTATATTTG
>NW_025853110.1:42481-83908 GCF_002878395.1 Capsicum annuum | reverse complement strand
CAGTATGAATCTCAGTAATGTCTGTCAGGTAGACATGTTTCCATTGTGCATGTTCAGTATGAACTTCAGCTTGTCATTTCTCCCATTTCTATCAGTCTCATTCGAGGATGAATGTGCCCAAGGGTGACATATTGTAATACCCTATACTTCAACCAGGCTTATAGTCATCCCATAAATGTCAAAGACTTATTAAAAATAGGAATCCACATTTATACATGTGGTATTTTCAAAATTTTCACTGTTTTCTATATGGGAAATTCAATTTGCTTTCCATGGATATCAAATCAGCCCAAATTAGATACACGTGATCAACCTATCAGTGCTCTCAATCATACATTTACATATCATCTCCGTCATGAAATCATGCATCATATATGTATTCTCAGTATAAATCTCAGTAATGTCAGTCAGGTAGTCATGTTTCCATTGTTTATGTTCAGTATGAACTTCAGCTTATCATATCTCCCATTTCAATTTTTTTCATTTGAAGATGAATATTACCATGGGAGAAAAGTTGTAATACCATGTACTACTACTTCAAGCTTGAATTTAGACCATAGAGGTCCTTCAACACAAGGACGAGTTAAAACTATTTCAATCGATTAAGTTTTAGTGGGTGTTGTAATTTATGTCAGCTTCCATCTATCATAACTCTCAATATATGTCTAATTGGAGATCCTACTAAGTTTCAAATGACAGGTCTTTGAGTTAGCTTTACAACGATACCAATTTTTCTAAAATCCGAGACCCGAGCAAGAAGTTATGGCTTTTCAATGTAGTATGCGTCGCCTAACCAATCACACATGGCCATTGGAAAACATAGGCGATAGCATAGGCGGCGCATATGTAAACATAGGAGATAGAATAGGCGGCGCCTATGTAAAGGTTTCAAGTGACTTAAACACTTCATTTTTGGGGTAAAATAGTCCTTTTCCCACCCTTATTTAGCCATAAACACGAAATTAAGTTCCCAAAGACCCCAAAATAGACCTTCATTCATCAAAATTGTTCAAGAACTCTCTCTAGGGTTTCAAAAAATAAAAACCCAAGTACTTCAATATTCAACCATAGGTTTTCAAAACAAATTAGAGATTCGGAATCCCCAATCCACAAGCTTCAAGAATCATCTATTATTTTCTGAAATAGAGGTACGCGGGGTTTTCCTAAATTCCCATGGGCTTAGAAAAATCATGTTTTAGAATGGGGTTTTCAAAACTACATCTATATATATTTATGTATTAGATGTTTTGACATCATTTTTTTTGTCTTTTGACCTTTCCCAAAGTGATTTGAGAATATGTATGTATGAAAACATGTATTTAAGAATGAATTCTTGTTGAGAGCATGACTTTTGGTGATTTCCCTCTTATTATTAATTTTTAGATTGTTCATAGCATATGAATTGGTTTGCAATGCATTCTTGAAAAGCACTATATGAAATGGTTAAACTCTTGTTATGATTTAAAGGTGGTTTTAAATCAATAAAGAGGGAATTTGGCATGAATGTTTAATTTTCATAATGCATGTAATGAAAGAGTGCATGGATTTGCTAAAGGCATTAGACCACCATATGTTTGATGATGCTTTTACATGATTTTGACTTGAATTTTGGAACATGAAATATTTTATGCAAAATACATGTTTGGGTGGTCGGAAACTATATTTTATGAAAGATCATGCTTAATGCATTATGGCTCAAAAATAGGACTTGCAAGTGTTGGTATGATGATACCAAACTCAGAAAATGCCATAATAGACATAGACGAATACAGAAATCAGACTTTATCAGATTTGCATGTATTAGAACTTCAGAATAATGCCTGTTTAGAAAAGGCTAAAATAGGGCATAAAGAGATCTTAGGTGGTTCCCCGAAGAAGGCTTGAGTTCAGACAACTCTTTTCCCAAAACCGTGGTTTGCCGGCCTGGGTATATTATTATACACTGACCTAAGTGTCGTATGGCATATCAGATTCAAGAACTCCAACTCTTACGACACACTCGAGTTGGAGGCTTCCCCGCCGAGTCAATGGCAGATTCCATATCGCCTGTGGAATTTCAGGTTTGTAGGGGATACCACCTAACTCAAAAGTAATACACAGATCAAGAATTTGAAATTTACGGTCAAGTTATATGTTTTCAGAAGGTGCCCATAGGTTTTTCAAAAACTGTTTTAAGCATGATGTTTTGATGAAAATTACTCTCATGTATATTGTATATATATATATATATTAAATTAATCTATTTTGGATCGCTTCGTATGCCAGTACTTTTGTGCTGACCTCCCCTCCTTTTAGGTTTTAAGACTCAATCTAGGGGTCCAAATTATTTGTAGATATTTTAGATCGTAGATCAGATTGTGTAGTAGTGAGCCTTCTATATTCTAAAAGGCCTTTTTACTTTTAAATATTTGTCTCTAGTCATGTTTTGGTCTATTGGGGGCCTTGTCCCAAATTTTAGACTGTTGCTATTAGACATATAGTAGAGATTTCAAAGACGAATTTCAGATGTTGATAGATATTGTGGGCCTTTATTTCCAATTATTGATTTTATTATACATATGACCATGTTTTTGTAATATTATATATCTTCTACATTTCTTTTATCATATGGATTATGTGCATGATTAGCAGATAGACAGGGGTGATTCAGGCCTTCATGGTTTGGGAAGCTCATCATGGCCCGAGCCCCATTTCATGTCATGACAAACTTGGTATCAGGGTGTCTGTGAAATCGCGTTGGGTAGAGTCTTATTTTTGGGGGTATAGCGCACCACACTTATAAGCAGGAGGCTACTGGCATTTAGGAATGTCTCACTTTCTTCATGTTATATTTCATGCAATAGAGTCAGAATATTCCTCTTTCATACTCAAATTGTTGCTATGGTGTCGCCCATACGAAAGTAACAATCATCCTAATTCTTTCCTTACTCAGACATTCTTAGATATGTTTCATCATTGGGACAATTTAAGTACAGAAATTTAGAGTCGAAATGGTATGGATCATTCTGATTGAATCATATAAGATTTTTCCAAGGACTTGAGAAGAGTCTATTAGTGCTTCAAAGTGTGTTGGTTCTAGTATGAACCTTGAATTTGATGAAATCATGCTTTTCAGCCTGTAGTATTAGGTGTATTTAGTTCTTTTCAAAACTTATATTGCCAGTGTCATGCTTCAGAGGTAATAAGGTATAGCAGAATATTAGAACTGTATTTCCATCTGATTAGTGTGTGTTAAAGTATTGTTGTCATGACCTATTGGTAATGAAATTAGACAAAGAAGTTGGTGATGTGCAGTCATAAAGTTAGAAGTTAGAGAGAGGATGATTTACCCCTTTATAGTGATAAACTGATTTGGTAGCTAGCAGCATGTGTAGACATTATGGTAGTCCATGGAGGAAGTGTTTGACTCCGATTTTATTTCTACAGAGTAAGATATGTATTCTTAGTTCATTGAATATTGCATATTAAATCTCTATCTCATGAAATATTTTCATCAAAGTGTTGTTGAAAAATAAAGTCTAGTGAAGCCGTGTGGGGCTGTTTCAATTCACTAGAATAGTTGACTTGTCATTCATCCTATTTTCTTGTTCAAAATACAAAATCAAAGTCTAGTGAAGCCTATTTTGATATTCTAGAAACTTGTTGTCGAACTTGTTGTTCTTGTGTAGGTTTAATGTATGTATAGCTGAATCTAGTTGCATGAGATTAGGCCGGTAAAGAGATAATTCGTCCTTGTGTGTTAGTTTATTAGCAAAAGATAGAGAAGGAGTTATTAGGCGAGGTGAATTGTCGTTACTTGAAGTATGAAAATGGCCAGATTAGCCAGTAGGTTTTAAGTATAGACTCATGGTTGTTTTGGTCTATGAAGGTAGTGTAAATGTACGCTTGGGTAAGTAATTGTGATGTGAGAAAGCAGTATAAGTAGATACGATTGTACGGGGTTATAATATCAGATTAATGTTGATCATGTCTATTATAAGACTTTACCCCTTGACCTTCTTTTTTTTCGTTGGTAGTTGTAAACTACTACAACTTGTGAGAAGGTAGGTAGTGGATTTTAAGGTGTTTGAATAGAACGTGTCAATTTTATGGACTAGCATATTATTTTGCACTCGTCATTGGTGGTAAATGATTGATACTAAACTATAGGCTTGAATTTAAATAGTGTGGTGGTAAATTGTGGCAAGAGTTTGATGATGCATATTTTGTGGGATTAAATTAGTAGGCTTGAGGTGCTAAAATAGTACATGCTAATGGATTATGATAAGGAAAACTATTAGGTGATGATCGATTATTGTGGTTATGAAGTTCTAGTGCACTAGTGTTTTGTGATGTTTATTTATAATTTCCAAGTGAAAATTTTTCTGTAAGGTTGTGTTGTAAATCATGCATAGCACTAGATATTAAGTTTTAATAGTTGATGTCCATGAAGGTGGATGTGAAGATTTCTTGGTTAATGAATACTAGTTTTATAGAAGTGATCTAATAGGCTTGAACGGTGCATGCAATAGATTAAGTTTATTTGATTCATAGTGATGTATGATATTGTATCTGTGATGTAGAAGTATGACTAAGGTGACATGAAGTTGCGGCATTCTTTCTAAGGCTATTACATATTGCGTGTGGCTACTAGTACCGTTGAGTTGCTAGATGGAGAAAGACTACTAGATGTTATATGGGTTCGAAATAGTTAGACTAAAGAGTTTTGATTGATAGTGTTGAGCCTTTTATATGATCTTGATTCTCATAGTAATGAGTCATAAGTTGGGAGTCGCAATTTTAGTACGCTATGTCAAAAGTTGTTTAGATCATCAAAGGCTTGGTGATATCCATGTTAAGTGTTAGAATCTAAGTTTGAGTTTTGAAGGTTGGAACAATAGAAATAAGTGTGTAAACTAATGTATCCCAGAAGGTAGTCATTCGGGTTAAGTTCTATGATATGCATGCATTGTCATTTTTTTTATCAGACCCTAGAGTGCATTAAGTGTAGTTCAGTTAAAATCTGGTAAAGGATCTCCCAAATTCAAGATGATGACCTGAAGAGGACGGGGAGATGATAGAACGAATGGCCAAGTAAGGCTCTTAGATACTTGTAGTGATGCAGTATGATTTAGAACATCAGAAATTGAGGGTGAATCTCAACCCATTCCTGCCTCAGTATTTTTTTTCAATTATCCGAATGCTTACTCATGCCTTATGATTTAGTTCTGTGATCATAGTTTATAATTCCTGTATATGATAGAGAGTCACGTACTCTTCTAGTTCCAAGATAATGAGTTCTATTTCATTCAAGTAGTCGGAATCACATTCATTATGTCATGAACTCTTTTGAGGTCATGCAACTCATGACGCATGTACTCACTCTTTATAGTATGCTCAGTCTCGTATAAAAATCTTTTCATGCTTTAGGGTTTTATGTTTTAACCTTTTAGTGACCCTTTCTATGGAATGACAGTGGTGATGATGTAAACGTTCTTGTTGATGGAATATCATAGTATGCTTTTTTAGATAAGGCCATAAGTATGAAGTAAGATCTGGGGCCAAGTCATTGATACATATGATGGTTAGTGGAAAAGTTTGTGTGTGTATGTTTTTAAGATGGCGCGTGGAAGTTATATTGATAATAGTTTACAAACTATGTGAAGTATGTATTTATGGGTGATTGCCTTGAAGTTAACATGTGGTTATAAATTGTGCTTGAATGATGTTTTGGGATTGTAGTGGAAGGATTCAATATGCGTTAGCAACTTCATATTAAGAGTTCAGAGTAGTCATTAAAGTTGTAAGGCATGTCATACTTAGGATGTGATCTTTAAAGGAGATATAGAAGATTGAATCATATGTTTAAGAATAATAGCATGGTCTGGCATGTTGTATTTTTGTGACTTAGAGTTAGGCTTCATCACGATGAAGGGATTAATTTATTTTTGACATTAGTAGAAAGATTTGTCAATGCTGATATGAGAATTTAAGCTGAGTTAAATGAATATGATATTTAAGGAGAATAGTATAGTTAAGTGATATTCGAGAAGTGTTCTAAGCTTGAAAGTAAGAAGTTGTAATGCCAAAGGCCTGGCAATTCTATCCTAATTCAGGAGTTATATGCCTATGTTCCAGACTACAGAGTAGTGTCAATGTGGTGATTCCTCAGTTGGATGTCTTGTGTAATCCATACCCATGACTCATGGCTCCCTATTACTATTATAATTCCCTTAGAGAAAGCGTTGATGAAATTCTCCAGTTAAGTATAAGGGTCCAGCCTAATTCAGTCTGTATAGCCAGTAAGTCAGTAAGTCAGTTTAGCAGTTAGATTCGCATGACTTGTTTTCTCGTCTTTTTATTTATTCATGCTATCCAAAATCTCAGACATGTTACTATTCCAAAATAGAGTATAACAATAGTTACAAGTATAGCCCAGTTCATGCATCATGCATTAATTTTAGATTCCAGATATTTAGTTATGATTCATTTCGTAGGTGCCCTGTGCATCGCCTCAATTTTCCGAGTATCTTAGTGAATTGAGCATTCATTGAGGGACATAGGGTCCCAAGGGGGAGATACCCAATTCAGCTGCATGCATAGATTCTTATTGCAAGATTCGCACCAGTTATCATTGCGTATTAAGTCACACGTTAGTTCAGTAAAATATGCATGCATTAGAAATGCATGTTTAATAGAAAAGTTCAGCTTATTACTTTATTCATTCCTACATTTATGAGAACAACTCGGTCATAGATCCATGCATCAGATATGCATGATTGATTATGAGAATTCAGCCTATGAGTAGCTTCAATTGTGTATTCCATGCCTCGGATATGCATGTCCGTCATAAGCATTTAAAACATCAGTAGTTCCAATTTTATAGCCATGTTTCCAATCAGTGTATTCTATCTTATGAAACATATCATGTCCGTGTTACCCTATACCCTTAAGACTTTGACATTCTATCCATTATTCGGGGACGAATGATCTTAAGGGGGAGATAATGTAATGCCCCACATTTTGGGCTATAGTATAGACAATGATTCTGATGTGTTAATAATCCCAAAGCCATAAATCCTATGCCAATATGGAATTTTAATTATTTGTGTAGTATGTGAATCCATTCAAGCTTGAACTTAGACCATAGAAGTCCTTCAACCCAAGGACGACTTGAAAATATTTTGATCGATTAAGTTTTAATGGATGCTATAATTTGTGTCAGCTTCCATCGACCATAACTCTTGGTGTATATCGAATTAGAGATCCTACTATGTGTCAAATGATAGGTCTTCGAGTTAGCTTTTCAACGATACTAATTTTTCTAAAATCCGACACCCGAGCAAGAAGTTATGGCTTTTTAAAGTAGTATGCGTCGCCTAACCAATAGCACATGGCCACTGATAAACATAGGCGATAGCATAGGCGGTGCCTATGTAAAGGTTTCAACTGACTTAAACACTTCATTTTTGGGGAAAAATGGTCTTTTTCCCACTCTTATTTATCCATAAACACAAAATTCAGCTGGCAAAGACCCCAAAATACTCCTTCATTCATCAAAATTGTTGAAGCTCTCTCTCTAGGGTTTCAAAATAAAAACCCAAGTAGTTCAAGATTCAACCATGGGTTTTCAAAACAAATTAGAGATTCAGAATCCCCAATCCGCAAGCTTCAAGAATCAGCTGTTATTTTCTGAAATAGAGGTTCGCGGGGTTTTCCTAAATTCCCATGAGCTTAGAAAAATCATGTTTTTGAATAGGGTTGTCGAAAATATATATATATATATACTCATGTATTAGAGGTTTTAACATCATTGTGTTTGTCTTTTGACCTTCCCCAAAGTGATTTGAGAATATGTATGTATGAAAACTTGAATATAAGAAAAAATTCTTGTTGAGAGCATGACTTTTGGTGAATTCCCTCTTATTATGAATGTTTTGATTTTTCATAGCATATGAATTGGTTTGCAATGCATTCTTGAAAAGCACTATATTAAATGTTTGAACTCTTGTTATGATTTAGAGGTGGTTTTAAATCACTAAAGAGGGAATTTAGCATGAATGTTTAATGTTCATAATACATGTAATGAAAGAATGCATGGATTTGCTAAACACATTAGACCACCATATGTTTGATGAAGTTTTTGCATGGTTTTAACTTGTTTCAGAACATGAAATCTTTTATGCAAATTACATGCTTGGTGGTCTGAAACTATAATTTATGAAAGATCATGGTTAATGCTTTATGGTTCAGAAATAGGACTTGCAAGTCTTGGTATGACGATACCAAACTCAGAAAATGCCATAACAGACACAGAAATATACAAAAATCAGACTTTTTGAGATTTGTATGTTTTAGAACTTCAGAATGATGCATGTTCAGAAAAGGCTAAAATAGGGCATAAAGACAGCTTAGGTGGATCCCCGTAGAAGGCATGATTATAGACAACTCTTTGCCTAAAACCGTGGTTTGCCGGCCTGAGTATATTATTATATGCTGACTTAAGTATCGTGTGGCGTATTAGATTCAGGAACTCCAACCCTTACGACACACTCGGGTTGGAGGTTTCCCCGCCGTGTCAATGGCAGATTCCATATCGCCCGTGGAATATCAGGTTTGTAGGGGATACCACCTTACTCAGAAGTAATACACAGATTAGAAATTAGAAATTTAGAGTTAGGTTACATGTTTTGAGAAGGTGCCCATGTGTTTTTCAGAGACTTTTTTATGCATGATGTTTTGATGAAAATTGCTCTCATGTATTATATATATATATATATATATATAATTACTGTATTTTGGATTACTTCGCATGCCAGTACTTCTATACTGACCCCTTCCCCTCCTTCCAGGTGTTGAGACTCAGTCTAGGGGTCCAGATGATTAGTAGATATTTTACATCACAGATTAAAGTGTACAGTGGTGAGCCTTCTATATTCCAGAAGGCCTGTTTACTTTCAGATATTTACCTCTAGTCATGTTTTTGTCTATTGGGTGTTTTGTCCTAGATTTCTGACTGTTGCTATTAGTCAAGTAGTAGAGATTTCACAGATGGATTTCAGATATTGATAAATGTTGTGGGACTTTATTTCCCATTATTGATTTTTTAGACTTATGACCATGTTTCCGTAATATTGTGTATCTTTCGCTTTTCTTTTATCATATGAATTATGTGCATGATTACCAAATAGACAGGGTGTTTTTGGCCTTTATGGTTTGGGATGCTCCTCATGGCCAGGGCCCCGGTTAGGGTCGTGATAGCTTCTCCTATGACTCGGTCGACCCAAAAAAAGGTTAAATTCTAGTCGTCCAATTTCTGTGAGAAGAGTTTTCAGGAGTTGAAGACTCGACTCACTTCAGCCCCTATGTTGACTTTGCCTGATGGTACTTATGGTTTTATGGTGTATTATGATGCCTCTAGAGTTGGTTTGGGTTGTGTGTCGATGGAAAAAGGTAAGGTTGTAGCCTATGCCTCTAGACAGTTGAAGCCATATGAGAAGAACTACCCAACCCATGATCTTGAGTTAGCTGTTGTGGTTTTTTCTTTGAAAATATGGAGACACTATCTTTATGGTGTCTATGTTGATATGTTTACTGATCATAATAGCCTGTGGTACGTGTTTACCAAAAAGGAGTTGAATCTTAGGAAGAGGAGGTGGTTAGAGCTGTTAAAAGATTATGATATGAGCCAGGCAAGGCCAACATGGTGGCGGATGCCATAAGCAGATTGTCCATGGGTAGTGTTGCACATATTGAGGAAGATAAGAGAGAGTTTGTCATAATGATCATTGTCTGGCTAGGTTGGGTGTTAGATTGCTTGATTCAGCAGAGTGGAGTACGTTGGTGTAGAGTAGTTCCAAATCTTCTTTAGTTTTGGAACTGAAGGAGAAACATGATAGGAATCCTAGTTTGATCAAACTGAAGGAGTCAGTTAAGGACCAAAAGGGTGTGGTTTTCTCCTAAGTGGGAGATGGTGTATTGAGGGTGCATGGTAGGTTCTGTGCTACGTGTGTTCATGATTTGAGGTGGAGGATTATGGGTGAAGTACATGGCACGCGTTATTCTATTTATCCCAGTACTACGAAGATGTATTGCGACTTACGGGAAATCTATTAGTATAACGACATGAAGAAGGACATCATTGAGTTTGTAGCAAAGACTGCGACGTGTCTACAGGTTAAAGTAGAGCACCAAAGATCTGGTGGTGTGATCCAAGAGTTTAGTATACCCACTTCGCGTCGTCATCATTATTCTATTTGGGTTGTTGTGGATAGGTTGATTAAGTACGCACATTTCTTGCCCGTGCATACATCATATATAGCTGAGGATTATACTAGATTCTATATCCGAGAGTTTTTCAGACTACATGGAGTTCCCATGTCTATAATTTCAGATAGGGGTACTTAATTTATTTCTCAGATTTGTAGGGCATTTCAGCAAGGTCTTGGCACACAAATTCTTTTGAGTTCAACTTTTTATTCTTAGACAGATGGTTAGGCTGAGAGGACCGTTCAGACCCTAGAGGATATATTGAGGGTGTGGGCTCTTGATTTCAAAGGTAGTTGGGATGAGCATTTGCCATTGATAGAGTTTGCCTATAACAATAGTTTCCATACTAGTATTTAGATTAACCTATTAGAAGCTTTGTATGGGAGAAGGTATAGATCACCCATAGGTTGGTTTGAAGTGGGTGAAGCTACAGTGTGTGGACCTAATGCAGTGTTTGAAGCCACGGAGAAAGTTAAGTTTATTAGAGAAAGTTTGAAGACCGCTCAGAGTCATCAAAAGTCTTACGTAGATGTGAGGAGGAGAGGTCTTCGGTTTAAGGTAGGTGATTTGGTATGCTTGAAGATTTCACCCATGAAAGGGGTAAAAAGATGTGGTAGGAAGGGAAAGCTTAGTCCCAGTTATATTGGCCCATATAGAGTCTTGAACCATATTGGTAAAGGGGCATATGAGGTTTTGTTGCCCTCGGAGTTGTACGCCGTTCATCCTATCTTTCATGTCTCTATTCTAAAGAAGCGTATTGGTGATTCCGTTGTCGTTGATACTTCAGAGAGTGTTGATATTCAGGAAAGCCTTTCTTTCGATGAGATTCCCATGGATATCCTAGATTTTTTGATCCGTAGACTAAGGAACAAAGAAGTTCCCTTGGTCAAAGTTTTGTGGTTGAACCAGTCCTTTAAGGTGTTACTTGGGAGGCGGAAGCTGAAATGCGAGCCAAATGCCCACACCTCTTTTCTACTAGTTCAGATCAATTCAAAGGTACCATTCTTACTTAATTCAGCTTTTCATATCTAAAGTTCATCTAAGCATCTATCTTTGTATGAGTTGTTGTGATATCCGGACTGGACATGAGTTTAGGAAGATCTTGAAATGTTTAGTAATAGTTTTGAATATGTGTACTCAGTTTTTCTTGTGTTTTGAGCCTAAATCATGACATTCGAGGATGAATGATTGCAAGGGGGTCATATTGTAAGGTCGTACAAAGTTTCGTCATAGTTTAAGCCTTAGGACATGTCGAGTGAGATGTTATCCGACCCTACAAGATTGAGAAGTGGCCTCCTCAGTGAGTCAGTTAGGTAGTCATGTTTCCATTGTTCATGTTCAGTTTGAACTTTATGTTATCGTTCCTCCTATTTCAATTAGTCTCATTCAAGTATGAATGATCCTAAGGGAGAGATATTGTAATACCCCGTACTTCTACTAGGCTTAAAATCATCCCAAAAATGTCAAAGACTTGTTTCAAAGAAGAATCCACATTTATGCATGTGGTAATTTAATATTTTCACTTTTTGTCATATAGGAAATTCAAAAAGCTTTCCATCGATATATCATTCAACAAAATCAGATATGCGAGATCATCTTTTCAGTACTCTCAGTCATACATTCAGGTATCAGCTCAGTCATGAAATCATCCATCAGATAAGCATGCTCAGTATGAATCTTAGAAATGTAAGTCAGGTAGTTATGTTTCCATTGTCATGTTGAGTATGAACTACAGCTTATCGTTCCTATCATTTCAATCAGTCTTATTCTAGGACGAATGTTCCCATGGGGGAGATATTGTAATACCCCATACTTTAACCTAGCTTAAAATTGTATCATAAATATCAAAGACTATTTTCAAAGAGGAATCCACATTTATACATGTGGTGTTCTAAAGATTTTCACTTTTTGTCATATGGAAAATTCAATAAGCTTTCCATCAATATCAATTCTCCCCAATTAGATATGTGTTATCAACTGATCAGTACTCTCAGTCATTCATTCATGTACCAACTCAGTCATGAAATCATGCATCTGATATGCATGCTCAGTATGAATCTCAGTAGTATAAGTCAGGTATTCATGTTTCCACTATTCATGTTCAGTATGAAGTTCAGCTTATCATTCCATCTATTTATATCAGTCTTATTGAGAGGAGGAATGTTCCCAAGGGGGAGATATTGTAATGCCTCAAACTTCTACCTGGCTTAAAATCATCCCATAAGTGTCAAAGAGTTGTTTCAAAGAAGAATCCATTTTATACATGTGGTATTTTCAAGATTTTCACTTTATATCACATGGGAAATGCTATAAACTTTCCATCAATATCAAATCTTCCCAAATCAGATATCCGTGATCATCTAATCAGTAATACATTCTTGTATTAGCTCAGTCATGAAATCATGCATCAGATATGCATGCTTAGTATAAATCTCATTAATGTTAGTCAGGTAGCCATGTTTCCATCGTTCACGCTCAGTATGAACTTCAGCTGATCATTTCTCACTTTTCAATCAGTCTCATTCACGGATGAATGTTCCTAAGGAAGAGATATTACAATACCATGTACTTCTATATGGTTTAAAATCGTCCCAGAAATGTCAAAGACTTGTTTCAAAGAAGAGTCCATTTTTATACATATGGTATTTTCAAGATTTACACTTTTTGTCATGTGGGAAATTCAATAACCCTACCATCGATATATAATACGCCTAAATAAGATATGCGTGATCAACTTATCAGGACTCTGAATCATACATTCATATATTGGCTAAATCATGAAATCATGCATCAGATATGCATGTGCAGTATGAATCTCAATAATGTCAGTCAGGTAGTCATGTTTTTGTTGTTCATGTTCATTATGAACTTCATCTTATCATTCCTTCTTTTTCAATCAGTCTTTGTCGAGGACTAATATTCCCAAGGGGGAGATATAGTAATACCGCGTACTTCTACTTGTCTTAAAATCATCCTAGAAATGTCAAAGAATTGTTTAAAAAAAGAATCCACTATTATACATACGGTATTTTCAAGATTTCTTCTTTTCGTCTTGTGGGAAATTCAATTTGCTTTCCATGGATATATAATCTAATCAAATCAGATATGCATGATCAACTTATCAGTACTCTCAGTCATACATTCATGTATTTGCTCAGTCATGAAATCATGCATAAGATATGCATGTGCAGTATGAATCTCAATAATGTCAGTCAGGTAGTGATGTTTTTGTTATTTATCTTCAGTATGAACTTTATCTTATCGTTTCTCCCTTTTACATTATTCTTTTTTGATGACTAACATTCCCAACGGTGAGATATTGTAATACCCCGTACTTCTACATGTCTTAAAATTGACCCATAAATGTCAAAGAATTGTTTAAAAGAAGAATTCACTTTATTCATGTGGTATTTTCAAGATTTTTACTTTTTGTCATGTAGGAAATTCAATAAGATTTTTATCAAAATATAATCTGCCCAAATCAGATATATGTGATCAACTTATCAGTACTCTCAGTCATATATTCATGTATCAGCTTAGTAATAAAATCATGCATCACTTATGCATGCTCAGTATGAATCTTAGTAATGTCAGTTGTGAAGTTATGTTTCAGTTTTTTGTGCTTAGTATGAACTTCATCTTATCGTTCCTCCCATTTCAATTAGTCTCATTTGAGGATAAATGCTCCCAAGGGAGAGATATTGTAATACCCTATTCTTCTACCTTGCTTAAAATCATCGCAGAAATGTGAAAGACTTGTTTCAAAGAAGAATCCACATTTATACATGTGGTATTTTCATGATTTTCACTTTTTGTCATGTGGAAAATTCAATTAATTTTCCATCGATATCAAATTCTCCCAAATCAGATATGCATGATCAACTTATCATTCCTCTCAGTTGTACAATCATGTATCAAAACAGTCATGAAATCATGCATCAGAAATGCATGCTCAGTGTGAATCTTAGTAATGTTAGTCAGGTAGTCATGGTTCCGTTGTTCGTGTTCAGTATAAACATCAGCTTATCATTCCTCCCATTTCAATCAGTCTTATTCAAGGATAAATGTTCCCAAGGGGGAGATATTGTAATACCCCGTACTTCTACCTGGCTTTAAATTGTTCCATGAATGTCAAAGACTTTTTTCAAAGAACAATCCAATTTTAAACATGTGGTAATTTAAAGATTTTAACATTTTGTCGTGTGGAAATTTCAATAAGCTTTCCATCAATATATAATCTGCCCAAATCAGATATACGTGATCATTTAATCAGTACTCTCAGTCATACATTCTTGTATCAGCCCAGTCATGAAATGATGTATCAGATAAGCATGTGCAGTATGAATCTCAGTAATGTCAGTCTGGTACTAATGTTTTTGTTGTTCAGGCTCAATATGAACTTCATCTTAGCATTCCTCCCTTTTCAATCAGTTTTACTCGAGGACTAATTTTCCCAAGGGAGAGATATTCTAATACTCCGTACTTCTACGTGGCTTAAAATCATCCCAGAAATGTCCTAGAGTGTTTTCAAAGAATAATCCACTTTATACATGTGTTATTTCCAAGATTTTAACTTTTTTTCATGTGGAAAATTTAATAAACTTTCCATCGATATCAAATCTGCCCAAATCAGATATCCGTGATCAGCTAATTTGTATTTTCAGTAATACATTCCTGTTTCTGCTCAGTCATAAAATCATGCATTAGATATACATTCTTAGTATAAATCTCAGTAATGTTAGCCAGGTAGTCATGTTTCCATTGATTATGCTCAGTATGAAATTCAGATTTTCATTTCTTCCATTTTAATCAGTCTCATTTACGGATGAATGTTCCTAAGGAAGAGATATTGCAATACCACATACTTTTACGTTGCTTAAAATCATCCCAGAAATGTCATACACTTTTTTCAAAGAAGAATCCTTTTTTATACATGTGGTATTTTCAAGATTTACACTTTTTCTCATGTGGGAAATTCAATAATCTTTCCATTGATATATAATCTGGCCAAATCAGATATGCGTGATCAACCTAGCTTTAAATTGTTCCATAAATGTCAAAGACTTGTTTCAAAGAACAATCCACTTTTATACCTGTGGTAATTTCAAGATTTTAACATTTTGTCGTGTAAAAATTTTAATAAGCTTTCCATCAATATATAATCTGCCCAAATCAGATATACGTGATCATTTTATCAGTACTCTCCATCATACATTCATGTAAAAATATAGTCATGCATCAGATATGCATACTCAGTTTGAATCTCAGTAATGTCAGTCAGGTAGTCATGTTTTCATTGTTCATGTTCAGTATGAACTTTATGTAACACCTTGATTCGCTGAACCGGAATGCTACACGGTGCTCATGACCCTGAGGGACCACAAGCTAACCCATGACTGATATCTGTACCTGTATACTGCAAATCATGATATAATAATATGGAATACATAGAACTGTAAGGCCGTAAGGTTCAGCTGAATAAAATCATATGGGTAAAAACACCCAAAACAACTCAATCTAAAAGCTAAGTCTGCCTCTAAACTATCTAAATAAGGAGTTGAAGGAACATGTCTCCAACTAAATCCATAAAACTGAACTGAAGAAATAAATAAATGTACCAAATCATATTATCCTTGAATCAGTGAGGACTCACTATGTCTTCACGACTGGAATGCTAGCGCTACTGTTGAGATAGAGCTCGTATGTCAGAACCTATGGTATAACATGAAAATAAAGCACCATAGTGCAGATCCATCAGTACAACTGGAGTACTGAGTATACAATGAAGGTAGGCTGAACATAAAGGGTTTCATGGATGAACAACACAGACTGACTAATATGAACGTGGGAGTGCAAACACACATATATAGAAACTGGGACCGTGAATACGTGATAGCATGACCTATAAGCTAATACATGGTTTACTGATAACTATCCTGACTGATACTGAAACTGATAGCATGGACGACTGTATCTGACAGTCGTGTATATACTGAAATCTGAAGAACACCCTGAGCTTTTTTATTGAGACTGATACTGAAACTGTGGGAAGTAGTGCTTAACTGATATGTCCCATGTATGCCATTATGGCTAAGCTGGGGTCCAATCTCTGCCCCAACTGGATGGGTGTCAATACCGTTCCATGGGTAAGGATAGCCTGTGAGTGACACTTATCTGGCGGGTACTCAATGAGAATGGTGGGAACCCTAAACTGACGAGTTAAGCCACCTTATCAACCCTAATATGATGGGTTAAGATGTCTCAACCTACACTGGCTACGTAGTTCTGGAACACAAGCATGACTACTAAGAATCACACCCTGAACTGGCGGGTGAGTTCCCATCCTTGGGTTCATTCGGTGCTAACGTCTACTCCCATCTGGAGGGACTGGACATGAAAAACTGACTGTGCGTGACTTAATCTTATTGGATTCCATTGACTGGTGGAATGTTACTGATATCTGACAACTGATTTAGGTCATGAGGTTTTCCTGAGTCACATGACTGACTGAAGTCTATGGAATCATAGCTTTAGTTCGGATATCGTGAGACAGGACATAGCTCTAGGAACAGCTATAGTTTTCGAGTACAAGTACCCCAGGACTCGTTTGGAGGAAACTAACACACATGACATAACTTGATCACAAGATTTGAGTCCACAATTCACAATATCATAAGTAAGGCTTTCATAATAAAAATGACTCTCAACAAAAACTATCACATGATTGAGAATGCACACATGTTTATACTTGAATGGCTTAAATAGCATGGTCATTCCATATCGCAACAATATTATGAGCATCTCATACAACCTCTTGAATTGAAGACAATAGCATGGGGATCACGTTGAACATAAACTTAGAACATGGAATAGTCATTTAGGACATATTATGTCATAAAAGCATGATTTCTTTTCCCTTAGGTATTTTCAGAAACACCATACATGCACATATTAGGCATAGGTGGATTCATCAAGACTACAAATATTTAACCACCAATTTCACATATTTATACGTTAAATACCACCATATCCTTACATTAAGCATACAAAGATCCCATCTTAGGTATCATCAAACAACAACCACATGAACATCAAGCACCAACAACATAAACATCATAATACAAAATTTAGAAGATGGTTCTTGAGCTTCATGGACGAAAAGAGTCCATGAATCAACTCATGCATACCTTAGAAGGAAGATTCTTGATGATTGACGGCGGAAATTCCTTTAAATCGGATCTTCAAGTTTAGTTACGCAACCCTAGTTGTTTTTCTCTTTTAGTGCTCTTGGATGATGAGCTTTGAGATGATAATAGGGTTGTAATTTGTTTAGAAGCTATATATTTCGTAGGTTTAAGTTTAGGGACGTGTAAGGTGTGTAAAAAGACATAATTACATTTAAAATAACTCAAAACAGAGTGTTTTTGGGACATGGAACTGACTTAGGTGGCGCCTAAGTGATTGCCTAAGCTAGGTTGAGCGGCGCCTAACCAATCTCATATCCTTATTGTCTCTCACGAAAATGGGCATAACTTTTTGCTCGGGTATTGGATTAAGGCGAAATTGGTATCGTTGGAAAGCTAATTCGATTCTGTAAAATTTGGTGGGTTTAAATGAGCCAAAATAACATATTAACATCGAGTTATCCTCGTTCAAAAATGACCCTTGCAAAATCGACCACTAAAACTTGATGGATTCAACAACTCTTAGCTTGTATTACCTTAAGTAACTCATATGAACATGCTTAATGCATCATAAGCTATCCAATCACTAGGATATTCATTGTAAGTCATGTACTCAAGTATGAATCACAGGATAGGAGATTTCATACATAGGAATACTTATTCACTTCATAGCTTAGAAACATACAGGGTATTACAATATCTCCCCCTTGGAAACATTTGTCCTCGAATGAGAATTTACTGAGAAGGGATAAAAGACCATAGAACCTGAACTGAACATGAAGAACTAAAACTTGATCTCATTACTGACATTCTAAACATACTGAACTCGTGCATATATGATGCATGGACAACTGACACATGAATGCATGACTGAGTATGAAACGGTTAATAGGTACCAAGTTTCTTCTGGAAACATGAACGTGAATCTGAATAAGCTTAAGGAGAACTATTACCTTGAGCTTGATCTAAATTGGCGGGGAAGAGGTGAGGATACTTGGTACGCATATCTGCTTCTACATCCTAAGTAGCTCCCTCATAAGACTGATTTCGCCAAAGAACCTTGGCTTGAGGGACTTCTTTATTCCTCAATCTACGAGTCTGATAATCTTAAATTTCGACTAGAATCTCTTCATAAGAGAGGCTGCTCTGAATGTCGATGCCCTAAATAGGGACAACAACTGCTAGGTCACCTATAAACTTCTTTAGCAAAGAGACATGGAAGACTGGATGGACTGAGGCTAGATCTGAAGGCAACTCAAGCTCATAAGATACCTTGCTAAAGCGACAAAGAATTCTGAAGGGACCCATATATCGGGGATTGAGTTTCCCTTTCTTACCAAACCTTCACTCCCTTAATGGGAGATATCTTAAGATAGACATAGTCATTGACCTCTAACTCGAGATCCTTTCTATGAACATCTGCATAGGACTTCTGTCGGCTCTGAGCAGCTCCAAGTCTCTCTCTAATCAATTGAACTTTCTCTAAGATGTCGAATACTATGTCAGAACCTATGATTGAGGCCTCACTAACTTCAAACCAATCAATCGAAGATATACATCTCCTATTATAGAGAGCTTCGAATAGAGCCATCTGAATACTAGAATTATAGCTATTGTTGTATGCAAACTCAATCAAAGGCAAGTGGTCGTCCCAACTTCCCTTAAAGTCAATTGCACATGCCCTTAGAATATCTTTAAGAGTTTGAATGATCCTCTATGCTTGACAATCTATCTGAGGATGAAATGTCGTGCTAAGATGGACTTGGGTACTAACACCCTTTTGAAATGCTTTTCAAAAGTGAGAAGTGAACTAGGTACCTCTTTCTGAGATGATAGATAGTGGAACACCATGTAACCTAACTAAATGCCTGATATAAAGTTTGGAATAATCATCAGTGGAATAAAAAGTACGAATAGGAAGGAAATGAGCTGACTCTGTCATTCTATCTATAATGACCCAGACTGAATCATGCTGATGACGAGTTCTAGGTAAACCCATCACGAAGTCCATGTTAACTTCTTCCCACTTCTAAGTAGGAATAGTGATCTCATGCATGGAACCACTAGGTTTCTGATGCTCTATCTTAACCTATTGACATACAGAGCACTTAGCCACAAACTCTGCAATATCTCTCTTCATCCCACTCCACTAATAGATCTCCCACATATTGCAGTACATCTTAGTGGCCCCTGGATAAATAGAGTATCGTGCACCATGCACTTCGGCAAGAATTCACTGCCTCAATTCATCTACACCTGGAACACATAGACGACCCTGACAACGAAGAACACCTTCTCCCCCCTTAGGAGAAAACCTCAACTTTCTGATTCTGAACTGACTCTTTGAGCTTGACAAGGCTACGATCCCTGTCTTGTTTTTGTTTCACCTCAGAAACTAGAGATGACTCTGAACTAATATGAATACATACACCACCTTCTGAAGAATCAACTAAGTGAACACCTAGTCCGTAAAGCTGATAGATCTCCTGAGCCATCTTTTTCTTACTATCCTCAACGTGAGAAATACTACCCATGGAGAGTAAACTGAGAGTGTCGGCCACAATATTGGCCTTGCCCGGATGATAAAGAACACTAATGTTGTAATCCTTCAAGAGCTCTAACCACCTTCTCTGGCAAAGATTGAGATCTTTCGGGGAAACGACATACTGGAGGATTTTATGGTCTGTGAAGACATCTACATGAACTCCATAGAGATAATGCCTCCAAATCTTCAAGGTAAAAACTACCGCTGCTAACTCAAGATCATGAATAGGATAATTATTTTCATATGGCTTTAACTATCTAGAGGTGTAGGCTATGACCTTACCATGCTGCATGAGGACACAACCTAAACCCACTCTGGATGCATCACAATAGAGTACAAAACCATCTAAAACATCTGGAATAGCTAGAACTTAAGCTGAGGTAAGTCGAGTCTTTAACAGTTGAAAGCTCTTCTCGCATGAATCTGACCACTGAAACTTAATCTTCTTGTGAGTTAATCTAGACATGGGATACGCAATAGAAGAAAATCCCTCGACAAACCATCTGTAATAGCCAGCTAAACCTAAGAAAATCCTAATATCTAATGGAGATACCGATCTGGGCCAGATTCTTACAGCCTCAATTTTCTGAGGATCTACTCTAATGCCATCATCGGAAACAATATGGCCAAGGAATGCTACTGATCTTATCCAAAATTTCCACTCACTGAACTTAGCAAATAATTGGTGATCCCTGAGAGTCTAAAGAACAATCCTGAGATGGTCTGCATTATCACGCTCTATGCGAGAATAGACCAAAATATTATCTATAAAGACTATCACAAACATGTCCAAGTACTGCTTGAACAAACGGTTCATCAATTCCATAAAAGCTACAGGGGCATTGGTATGACCAAATGACATGACTAAAAATTTGAAGTGACCATACCGAGTATGGAAAACTATCTTCGAAATGTCACATTCTCTAACTCTGAGCTAATGATAGCCTGATCTGAGGTTTATCTTAGAGAACTGGCACCCTGAAGTTGGTCGAATAGATCATCAATCCTGGGATGAGAATATCTGTTCTTGACTATGACCTTGTTGAGTTGATGGTAATAAATACACATAAATAATACTGGCGCTCCCCATGGGGAAACATTAGGTCTGATGAATCCCTTATCTAAGACATCCTTCAACTGATCTTTCAGTTGCTTGAGTTCTACTAGTGCCATTTTGTATGGCGGAATAGAAATAGGTTTAATATCCAGAAGAAGGTCTATACCAAAGTCTATTTCCCTTTTGGGAGAAATGCTTGGAAGATCTTAGGGAAAGACATTTGAGTATTCATTAACAACAGGGAATGTTTTGAGGCTGGGAGAGTCAGAACTGGAATCTTTAACATGCACGAGATGGTATACACACCCCTTAGAAATAATTTTCCTTTCTCGAAGCTAGGAAAAAAGTTAACCCCTGAACGCTAAAATGCTACCCTTCTACTCTAGGACAGGCTCATTCGGGAACTAAAACTGAACCATCCTATTTTTGCAGTCAACTGTGGCATAGTAGGAACGAAGCCAATCTATGTCGAGAATGACATCAAAATCAGTCACCTCTAACTCCACTAATCTGCTGATGTGGATTTCTAAAATATCATAATCGAGTAGTTCATGTATACCCGCTAGGATATGATGGTTTTACCCACTTGGGGAGAGAATGAGAAGGGCTCTGCTAGGATTTTGGGACTGATTCTGAAATCGCCTGCTATATATAGAGTAGCAAAAAACAAAAATGCACCTGGGTCTAGCAAAGCATAAACATGAACATAGAAATTTATAATGTACCAGTAACAACATTAGGAGAATTTTCCTAATCCTGCCGAGACTAAAGAGCATAGAGTCTGTTTAGGCGTTGCCTACTTGTAGCACTAGAAATGGCACCCTGCTGGTTCGGGCGACTGGACTGAGCTATTGAATGATTTTGCTGACACTTAAGACTTGACTACAGACACTCCCTAATCCTCTGGCCTGGCTTGCCACAACCAAAACAGACATCACTACCGGCTCTGCAAATGCCCTTGTGGTTCTTATCATAAGTCTGACAAAGGGGATTCATTTGGGCACTGCTAACACTGCCCTGAGATGTAGAGCCTGACGCTTTGTCTCTATTGCCGTCTCTGAACTTCGGAATTGGAATGCTAGTAAAGGAAGGAGATGGAATGGCTGACTTAGAGCAAAACTATGAACGGTTTCCTCCATCTAACTTGGGGTGAACAAAGTTGAAGTTACGTGACCTTGTTCTCTTGTTTTTCCTCTCCCTTGTATTAAACTTCTACTCTTCTACTTGTTGGGCATTGGTCATGAGTTTTTCTAAGTTCATATCACCGATCAGCATCACAGACCTACACTCATTTACATGCTATTATTGACCCCTGATATAAACTTTCTCATTGTAGCTCTATTGTCTGCAACCACATGAGGAGCATACCTGGCTAGCTGAATAAATCTAAGAGAATACTTCCTAACCATCATATTCCCCTGCCTAAGATTGATGAACTCAAGAACTTTGGCTTTTCTCAGCTCTTGGGGAAAGAATCTGTCTAAGAAGGCTGTGACAAATTTCTCCCATTTGATAGGGCCTATTTTATCTAACCTCTCCGACTTTCACTATTTGTACCAATCATGAGATACATCTTGTAACAGGTAGAAGGCTAACTCAGCACTCTCAATACAAGTAACACCCATGATGTCAATGACCTTTTAGACTTGGTCAATGAACTCCTGAGGGTCCTCATTAGATTTAGACCCATGGAAAGATGGAGGGTTCATCCGAGTGAAGTCCTGAACCCTAGCTACTTTGGGATTGGCTGTTGGATTGGCCAAAATGATTGGTGGCCATTCATTCTGTGCAGCCATGGACTGAGCAAGTATGGTAAATGCAGCTCTAAACTCCACATGGGATATATGTTTGCCTAATGAATCTTCGGGCTGAGGAGTTGGCTGGTTTCTTCTCTTTAGGGCCATGGTCTGGAATAAGAGAAGAATGGATTAGACTGAGAGTTGAACTTGTGATTATTCTCACTATCATGAAATGAATAGTAAAGAAAGGGGACTGTTCCTAAAATATCTTATAGCCTCCCGCACATAAATGTGGCACGCAACACACCCATGTACAAGACTCTACTAGATGAGGCTTTAAGACTTCTAAGGACTCTATTGAACCTTAGGCTCTGATACCAAGTTTTTAACACTCCAATTCGCTGAACCAGAATGCTACATGGTGCTCATGATCCTGAGGGACCACAAGCTAACCCATGACTTATATCTGTACCTATATACTGCAAATCATGATATTATAATTCGAAATACATAGAACTGTAAGGCCATAAGGTTCAACTAAATAAAATTATGTAGGTGAAAATACCTAAAACAACTAAATCTGAAAGCTAAGTCTTAACATAAATCTGAAAGCCTCTACACTATCTGAATAAGAAGTTGAATGGACATGTCTCAAACTAACTCCGTAAAACTGAACTAAAGAAATAAATAAATGTATCAAATCATATTTTCCTTGAATCAATGATGACTCACTGTGTCTCTACGACAGGAATGCTATTGCTACTGCTGGGTTGGAGCTCATGTCCTGGAAGCTTTGGTGTAACATGAAAAAAAAGCACCATCGTGCAAATGCATCAGTACAACTGAAGTACTGAGTATACAAGGAAGGTAGGCTGAACATAAAGGGTTTCATGCATGAACAACACTAACTGAGTAATATAAATGTGGGAGAGCAAACACACATATATAGAAACTGGGATCATGAATACGTGATAGCATGACCTGTATGCTAATACATTGTTTATTGATTACTGTCATAACTGATATTGAAATTAATAACATGGACGATTGTATCTAACAATCTTGTATATACTAAAATAGGAAGAACGCCATGAGTTCTTTTATTGAGACTGATACTAAAACTGTGGGAAGTAGTGTTTAACCAACATACCCCATTTATGCTGTTATGGCTAAGCTGGGGTCCAATCTTTGCCCCGACTAGATGGGTGTTAATACCATGCCACGGGTAAGGACAGCCTAGGAGTAACCCTTATCTGGTAGGTACTCAATGAGAATGGTGGGAACCCTAAACTAATGGGTTAAGCCACCTCATCAACCCTAATCTGATGGGTTAAGAGGTCTCAACCTACGCTGCCTATGTAGTTCTGGAACAAGGATGACTACTAAGAATCACACCCTGAACTGGTGGGCGAGTTCTCATCCTTGGGTTCACTCGGTGCTAACCTCTACTCCCATCTAGAGGGACTGGACATGAGTAACTGACTGTGGATGACTTAATCTTACTGAATTCCATTGACTGGCATAATATTACTGATATCTGATAACTAACTAAGATCATAAGGTTTTCCTGAGTCACATGACTGACTGAAGTCTATGGAATCATAGCTTGAGTTCGGATATCGTAAAACACGATATGGCTCTAGTCACACAGCTATAGTTTTCGGGTACAAGTACCCCTAAGAATCAATAGGAGGAAACTAACACACATGACATGACTTTATCACAAGATTTGAGTCCACAATTCATAATATTATAAGTAAGGCTTTCATAATAAGAATGATTCTCAACAAACTATCACATGATCGAGAATGCACACAACATATATATACTTGCATGGCTTCAACAATATGGTCATTCCATATCGCAACAATATCAGGAGCATCTCGTACAATTTCTTCAATTCAAGATAATAGCATGGGGATCACGTTGAACATAAACTTAGAACATGGAATAGTCATTTAGGACTTATTATGTCATAAAATCATAATTTCTATTTCCTTAAGTATTTTCACAAACGCCTTACATGCACATCTTAGGCATAGGTGGATTCATCAAGATTACAAATATTCAACCACCAATTTCACGTATTTATATGTTAAATACCACAATATCCTCATAATAAAAATACAAAGATCCCATCTTAGGCATCATCAAACTCCAACCACATGAACATAAAGCACCAACAACATAAACATCATAATACAAAATTTAGAAAATGATTCTTGAGCTTCATGGATGAAAGAAGTCCATTAATCAACTCACGCATACCTTAGAAAGAAGATTCTTGATGATTGACAGAGGAATTTCCTTGAAATCGGATCTTCAAGCTTAGTTATAAAACCGTATTTATTTTTCTCTTTTAGTTCTCTTGGATGATGAGCTTTAAGATGATAATAGGGTTGCAATATGTTTAGAATCTATATATTTCATAGGGTTAAGTTTAGGGATGTGTAAGGAGTGTTAAAAGACTTAATTACCCTTAAAATAACTCAAAACGAAGTGTTTTTGGCACCTGGAACTGAATTAGGTAGCGCCCAAGTGATTGCCGAAGCTAGGTTGGGCGGCGCCTAACCAATCACCAATGTTTGTTTGGGCGGCACCTAACCAATCGCCTCTCCTTACTGTCTCTCAGGAAAATAGGCATAACTTTTTGCTCGGGTATTGGATTAAGGCAAAATTAGTATCATTGGAAAGCTAATTCAATTATGTACAATTTGGTCGGTATAAATCAGACAAAATACCACCTTAACATCAAGTTATGCTCATTCAAATATGACCCTTCTAAAATCAAACACTAAAACTTGATGAATTCAACCACTTCTAGCTTGTATTACCTTAAGTGACTCATATAAGCTTGCTTAATGCATCATACGCTATCCTATCACTAGGATATTCATTGTAAGTCATGTAATCAAGTATGAATCACAGGATAAGAGATTTCATACTTAGGAATACTTATTCACTTCCTAGCTTAGAAATATGCAGGGTATTACACTTCAGCTTATCGTTCCTTCCATTTCAATAAGTCTTATTTGAGGATGAATGTTCCTAACGGGGAGATATTTTAATACTCCATACTTTTACTGCCTTAAACTGGTCCCAAAAATGTTAAAGACTTGTTTCAAAGAAGAATCCACTTTTATACATGTGGTATTTTCAAGATTTTCATCTATAGTCTTGTGGAAAATTTAATAATCCTCCCATCAATATATAATTCAGTGAAATTAGATATGAGTGATCATCTTATCAGTACTCTCAGTTATATATTTATGTATCAACTCAGTAATGAAATCATGCATCAGATATGCATGCTCAGTATGAATCTTTGTAATGTCAGTCATATATTTATGTTTCTATCGCTCATATTCAGTATGAACTTCAATTTATCATTTCTCCTATTTCAATTAGTCTCATTCAAGGATGAATATTCCTAAGCGAGAGATATAGTAATATCCTGTACTTCTACTTGGCTTAAAATCATCCCAGAAATATCAAAAACGTGTTTCAAAGAAGAATCCACTTTTATAAATATGGTACTTTCAGTATTTTCACTTTTTGCCATATGGGAAATCAATAAGATTTCGATCAAGATATAATCTGCCCAAATCAAATATGCATGATTAACTTAGCAGTACTCTCAGTCATATGTTCATGTACCAACTCAGTTATGAAATCATTCATAAGATATGCATGCTCAATATTAATCTTAGTAATGTCAGTAAGGTTGTCATGTTTACATTGTTTATGTTCAGTATGAACTTTAGCATATCATTTCTCCTATTTTAATGAGTCTCATTCGAGGATTAATGTTCCTAAGGGTGATATATTTTGATACCCTATGCTTCTACCTGTCTTAAAGTCATTCCATAAATGTCGAAGACTTGTTTCTGAAAAGAATCCACTTTTATACATATGGTATTTTAAAGATTTTCACTTTTTGTCATATGGGAAAATTAATAATCTTTCCTTCGGTATATAATCTACCCAAATCAGATATGCATGATCAGCTTATCAGTACTGGCTGTCATACATTCATGTATCAGCTCAGTTATGAAATCATGTATCAGATATGTATGATCAGTATGAATCGTAGCAATGTCAGCAAGGTAATCATGTTTCCGTTGTTCATGTTCAGAAGGAATTTTTGCTTATCATATCTCCCATTTCAATCAATTTTATTTGAGGACGAATGTTTCCAAGGGGGAGATATTGTAATACCCCATACTTCTACCTTACTTAAAATCATTTCCTGAAATATTAAACATTTGTTTCAAAGAAGAATTCACTTTATACATGTGGTATTTTCTATATTTTTACTTTTTTATATGCGAATTTCAATAAACTTTTCATCAATATCAAATCAACCCAAATCAGATATGTGTGATCAGCTTATTAGTAATCTCAATAATATATTTATGTATCAGCTCAGTTATCCAATCATGCATCAGATATGCATGCTTACTGTAAATATCAGTAATGTCAGTCAGGTAGTCATTTTTCCATTGTTCATGTTCATTATGAACATTAATTTATCATCTCTCCCATTTCAATAAGTCTCATTCAAGGATAAATATTCCTAAGGAAGAGATATTGCAATACCCTATACTTCTATGTGGTTTAAAATCTTCTCAGAAATGTCAAAGACTTTTTTCAAAGAAGAATCCACTTTTGTACATGTGGTAATTTCAAGATTTTCACTTTTTTTCATGTGGGAAATTCAATAAGCTTTCCATCGATATATAATCTGTCCAAATCAGATATGCATGATCAGCTTATCAGTAATCTCAGTTATACATTCATGTATTATCTTAGTCATGAAATCATGCATCAGTTATGCATGCGCAGTATGAATCTCATTAATGTCAGTCAGGTACTCATGTTTCCATTCATGTTCGGTATGAACTTCATCTTATCATTCATCCCCTTTCAATCATTCTTATTCGAGAACTAATGATACCAAGGGGATGATATTGTAATACCATGTACATCTACCTTTCTTTAAATCATCCCAGAAATGTCAAAGACTCATTTCAAAGAAGAATCCACTTTTATACAGATAGTACTTTCAAGTTTTTCACTTTTTATCTTCTGTGAAATTCAATAATCTTTCCATCAATATATAATCCGCCCAAATCAGATATACATGATTAGCTTAGCAGTACTCTCGGTCATACATTCTATACTAACTCATTCATAAAATCATGCATGAGATATGCATGATCAGTATGAGTCTTGGTAATGTCAGTTTAGTAGTCATGTTTCCGTTGATCATGTTTAGTATGACCTTCAGCTTATCACTCCTCCCATTTCAATCAGTCTTATTCGAGGAAGAATGTCCCAAGGGGGACATATTGTATTACCCCATACTTCTACCTGGCTTAAAATCATCCATAAAATGTCAAAGACTTATTTCATAGAAGAACTACATTTATACATGTGGTATTTTCAACATTTTCACATTTTTATCAAGTGGAAAAATTAATAAGCTTTCCATCGATATCAAATTCGCCCAAATCAGATATGTATAATCAACTAATTATTACTCTCAGTCATACATTCGTGTATCAACTCAGTCATGCATTAGATATGCATGCTCTGTGTCAATCTTAGTAATGTCAGTCATGTAGTCATGTTTCTGTTGTTCATGTTCAGTATGAACTTTAGCTTATCGTTCTTTCCAGTTCAGTGAGTCTCATTCAAGGATGAATGTCTCTATGGGGGAGATATTGTAATACTCCATACCGACAGTAATATATTCATGTATCAGCTCAGTCACGAAATCATGTAGTAAATATTTATGCATAAAGTAAATATTAGTAATGTCAGACAGGTAGTCATGTTTCCATTTTTCATGTTAAGTATGAACTTCAGCTTATAATTTCTCCTATTTCAATCAGTCTCATTCTAGGATTAATGTTCCCAAGGTTGATATATTGTGATACCCAGTACTACTACCTGGCTTAAAATCATCCCAGAAATATCGAAGACTTATTTCTAAAAAGAATCCACTTTTATACATATGGATAGAGATGTTCACTTTTAGTTATGTGGAAAATTCAATAACATTTTCATCGATATATAATCTGCCCAAATCAGATATGTGTTATCATCTTATCAGTATTGTCAGTCATACATTCATGGATCAGCTCAGTGATGAAATCATGCATCAGATATATATGCTCAGTATGAATCTTAGTAAGGTTAGTCAGGTAATCATGTTTTTGTTGTTCAAGTTCAGTGTGAACGTCAACTTATTGTTTTTCCCATTTCAATGGGTCTTATTCGAGGACAAATGTTCCCAAGGGGGAGATATTATAAAACCCCATACTTTTACCTGGCTTAAAATTATCCCAAAAATTCCAAAGAGTAGTTTCAACTAAGAATCCATTTTATAAATTATCCCAAAAATTCCAAAGAGTAGTTTCAACTAAGAATCCACTTTATAAATGTGGGTTTTTCAAGATTTTCACTTTTTATCATATGGGAATTTCAATAAACTTTCCATCAATATCAAATCTACCCAAATCAAATAGGCATAATCAGATTATACGTAGTATAAGTAATATATTCATGTATCAGCTCAGTCATGAAATCATATATTAGATATGCATGCGCAATATGAATCTCAGTATTCTAAGTCTGGTACTAATGTTTTCATTGTTCATGTTCAGTATGAACTTTATATCAGCGTTCCTCCCTTTTCAATTAGTCTTATTCGAGGACTAATTTTCCTAAAGGGGAGATATTATAATACGCCGTACTTCTACCTAGCTTAAAATCATCTCATAAATCTCAAAGAGCTGTCTCTAAGAAGAATCAACTTTATATATGTGGTAATTTCAAGATATTTACTTTTTTCCCTTTGGAAATTTGAATAAAATTTCCATCCATATATAATCCGCCCAAATCAGATATACGTGATCAGCTTATTAGTACACTAAGTCATATATTCATGTATCATCTCAGTCAAGAAATCATGCATTAGATTTACACTAAGTCATATATTCATGTATCATCTCAGTCAAGAAATCATGCATTAGATTTGCATGCCCAGTATGAATCTCAGCAATGTCAAGCCTATACTCATGTTTACATCATTTATATTCAGTATGAACTTCATCTTACTATTTCTCCCTATTCAATCAGTCTTATTCAAGGACTAATATTCCCAAGGGGGATATATTATATTACATCGTACTTCTACCTGCCTTAAAATCATCCCAGAAATGTCAAAGACTTGTTTCAAAGAAGAATCCACTTTTAAACATGTGGTATTTTTAAGATTTTCACTTTTATCGTGAGGGAAATTCAATAAACTTTCCATCGATATAAAATCCGACAAAATTAGATATGCATCATTAGCTTATCAGTACTCTCAGTAATACATTCATGTATAAGCTTAGTCATTAAATCATTCATTGAATATGAATGCTAAGGATGAATCTAGTAATGTTAATCTGGTAGTTATTTTTTCCGTGTTCATGTTCATTATGAACTTCTACTTATCACTCCTCCCATTTCAATCCTTCTTATTTGAGGACGAATGTTCGCCAGGGGGAGATATTGTAATACTCCATACTTCTACCTGGCTTAAAATCTTCCAAAAAATTTCAAAAACTTCTTTCAAAGAATGATCCACATTTATACATGTGGTATTTTAATCATGTTCAATTTTTTATCATGTGAGAAATTCAATAAGCTTTCCATCGATATTAAATTCACCCAAATCAGATATGTGTGATCAACTTATTAGCACTCTCAGTCTTACAATCATGTGAAAACTTAGTCATGCATCAGATATGCATGCTTCGTATGAATCTCAGTAATGACAGTCAGGTAGTCATGTTATCATTGTTCATGTTCAGTATGAACTTCAGCTTATCATTCCTTCTATTTCAATGAGTCTTATTTGAGGAAGAATTTTCCTAAGGGGGAGATATTTTAATACTCCATACTTTTACTGCCTTAAAACGGTCCCAAAAATATAAAAGACTTGTTTAGAAAAAGAGTCAACTTTTATACATGTGGTATTTTCAATATTTTTCACATATTGTCTTGTGGAAAATTTAATAATCCTACCATCAATATATAATTCACTCAAAATTATATATACGTGATCAGCTTATCAGTACTCTCAGTTATACATTTATGTATCAACTCAGTCATGAGATTCATGCATCAGATATGCATGCTCAATATGAATCTTAGTAATCTCAGTCATATATTCATGTTTCTATCATTCATGTTCAGTATGAACTTCACCTTATGATTTCTCCTATTTCAATCAGTCTCATTCAAGGATGAATATTTCCAAGGGAGATATATAGTAATACCCAATACTTCTACTTTCCTTAAAATCATCCCAGAAATGTCAAAAACTTGTTTCAAAGAAGAATCCACTTTTATACATGTGGTACTTTCAACATTTTCACTTTTTGCCATGTAGGCAATTCAATAATATTTCCATCAAGATATAATCCACCCAAATTCGATGTGCATGATAATCTTAGTTGTACTCTCCGTGATATATTTATGTACCAACTCAGTCATGAAATCATGCATCAGATATGCATGCTCAGTATGAATCTTAGTAATGTCAGTAAGGTAGTCATGTTTCCATTGTTCATATTTTGTATGAACTTCAGCTTATCATTTCTCCTATTTCAATCAGTCTCATTCGAGGATTAATGTTCCTAAGAATGATATATTTTAATACCCTGTACTTTTACCTGGCTTAAGATCATCCCAGAAATGTTAAAGACTTGTTTCTAAGAGGAATCCACTTTTATACATGTGGTATTTTCAAGATTTTCTCTTTTTGTCATGGGGGAAATTTAATAAGCTTTCCATTGGTATATAATCCGCCCAAATTAGATATGCGTGATCAGCTTATCAGTATTGTTAGTCATGCATTCATAATATAACTTAGTCATAAAATAATGTATCAGATATGCATGCTCAGATTGAATCTTAGTAATGTCAACAAGATAATTATGTTTCCATTGTTCATGTTAAATAGGAACTTGAGCTTGTCGTTCCTCCCATTTCAATCAATTTTTTTCGAGGACGATTGTTCCCAAAGGGGAGATATTGTAATACCTCGTACTTCTATCTGCTTAAAATCATCCCTGAAATGTTAAACAGTTGTTTCAAAGAAGAATTCACTTTATACATGTGGTATTTTCAAGATTTTCACTTTTTCATATGGGAATTTCAATAAAATTTCCATCAATATCAAATCTTCCCTAATTAGATATGCGTGATCAGCTTATTCGTAATCTCAGTAATATATGTATGTATCAACTCAGTCATGAAATCATGAATCAGATATGCATGCTTAGTGCAAATATCAGTAATGTCAGTTAGGTAGCCATGTTTCCATTGTTCCTGTTCAGTATGAACTTCAACTTATCATCTCTCCCATTTCAATCAGTCTCATTCAGGGATCAACATTCCTAAGAGAGAGATATTGAAATACCCTATACTTCTACGTGATTTAAAATCTTCCAAAATATGTCAAAGACTTTCTTCAAAGAAGAATCCACTTTTATACATGTGCTAATTTTAAGATTTTCACTTTTTCTCATGTGGTAAATTCAATAAAATTTCCATCGATATATAATCTGTCTAAATCAGATATGCGTGATCTGCTTATCTATACTCTTAGTCATACATTCATTTATCAGTTCAGTCATGAAATCATGCATCAGTTATGCATACGCAGTATGAATCTCAATAATGTCAGTCAGGTATTAATTTTTCCTTTGTTCATGTTCGGTATGAACTTCATTTTATCGTTCCTCCCCTTTTAATCATTCTTATTCAAGGACTAATGTTCCCAAGAGGTTGATATTGTAATACCCCATACTTCTACCTTTCTTAAAATCATCCCAGAAATGTCAAAGACTTGTTTCAAAGAAGAATCCACTTTTATACATATGGTACTTTCAAAGTTTTCACTTTTTGTCTTGTGGAAAATTCAATATGCTTTCCATCAATATATAATCCGCCCAAATCAGATATGCGTGATTAGCTTAGCAGTACTCTCGGTCATATATTCTGTACTAACTTAATCATAAAATAATGCATTAGTTATGCATGATCAGTATGAATCTTAGTAATATCATTCTAGAAGTCATGTTTCTGTTGTTCATGTTCAGTATGATCTCCAGCTTATCGCTCCTCCCATTTTAATCAGTCTTATTCAAGAACGAATGTCCCAAGAGGGAGATATTGTAATGCCGCATACTTCTACCAGGCTTAAAATCATCCTTGAAATGTCAAGGACTTGTTTCAAAGAATAATCTATATTTATATTTGTGTATTTTCAAGATTTTCACTTTTTTATGAAATGAGAAATTCAATAATCTTTTCATCGATATCAAATTTGCCCAAATCAGATATGCATGATAAACTAATTAGTACTTTCAGTTATACATTCATGTATCAACTCAGTCATGCATCAGATATGCATGCTCAGTATGAATCTTAGTAATGTCAGTCAAGTAGTCATGTTTCTATTGTTCATGTTCAGTATGAACTCCAGCTTATCGTTCCTTCCATTTCAATGAGTCTCATTCGAGGATGAATGTTCCTAAGGGGGAGATATTGTAATACTTCATACTTTTAGTAACGTAAAATGCTCCCAAAAATGTTAAAAACTTGTTTAAAAGAAGAGTCCACTTTTATACATGTGGTATTTTCAACATTAATCCATATTGTTTTATGGAAAATTTATTATACTTTCCGTCGATATATAATTTGCTCTAATTAGAGATGTTCAATCAGCTTATCAGTACTCTCAGTCTTATTCAAGGATAAATGTTCCCAAGGGGGAGATATTGTATTACCCCATACTTCTACCTGGCTTAAAATCAATCCAGAAATGTCAAAGAGTTGTTTCAAATAAGAATCCACTTTATATATGCAGTATTTTCAAGATTTTCATTTTTGTCATGTGATTATTTCAATGAACTTTCCATCGATATCAAATCTGCAAAAATCAGATATCCGTGATAAGGTTATCCATACTCATAGTAATATATTCATGTATCAGCTCAGTCATGAAATCATGCATTACATATGCATGCATAGTGTAAATATCAGTAATGTCAATCAGGTAGTCATGTTTCCATTTTTCATGTTAAGTATGAACTACAGCTTATCATTTCTCCCATTTCAATTATTCTCATTTGAGGATTAATATTCCCAAGTTTGATATATTGTGATACTCAATACTACTACCTGGCTTAAAATCGTCCCAGAAATGTCGAAGACATGTTTCTAAAAAGAATCCACTTTTACACCTGTGGTATTTTAAAAATATTCACTTTTTGTCATGTGAAAAATTCAATAAGCTTTCCATTGATATAAAATCTGCCCAAATCAGATATGCATGATCATCTTATCAGTACTATCAGTCAAACATTCATGTATCAGCTCAGTCATAAAATCATGCATCAGATATGCATGCTCAGTATGAATCTTAGTAATGTCAATTAGGTAATCATTTTTCTGTTGTTCAAGTTCAGTATGAACTTCAGCTTAGCGTTCTTCCCATTTCAATAAGTCTTATTCAAGGATGAATGTTCCCATGGGGGATATATTGTAATACCCCATACTTTTACCTTGCTTAAAAATATCCCAAAAATGTCAAAGAGTTGTTTCAAATAAGAATCCACTTTATACATGTGGTATTTTCAAGATTTTCACTTTTTTTCATACGAGAATTTCAATAAACTTTTCATCAATATAAAATCTACCTAAATCAGATATGTGTGATTAGATTATCCATACTATCAGTAATATATTTATGTATCAGCTCAGTCATGAAATCATGCATCGGATATACATGCTTAGTGTAAATATTAGTAATGTTAGTCAGGTAGTCATGTTTTCATTATTCATGTTCAGTATGAACTTCAGCTTATTATTTCTTCCATTTCAATCAGTCTCAATCAAGGATGAATGTTCCTAAAGGACAGATAATGTAACACCCTTTACTTTCACGTGGTTTAAAATCTTTCCAGAAATGACAAAGTCTTTTTTCAAAGATGAATCCACTTTTATACATATGGTAATTTCAAGATTTTCACTTTTTTCCTGTGGGAAATTCTATAAGAGTTCAATCAATATATAATCCGCCTAAATCAGATGTATGTGATCAGCTTATCAGTACTCTCAGTCATACATTCATGTATTAGGTCAGTCATGAAATCCTGCATTAGATATTCATATAGAGTAGGAATCTCAGTAATGTTAATTAGGTACTCATGTTTCCGTTGTTCATGTTCATTATGAACTTCATCTTATCATTTCTCCATTTTCAATCAGTCTTATTCTAGGCTTAATATTCCTAATGGGGAGATATTGTAATACCCTATTTTTCTACCTATCTTAAAATCGTCCTAGAAAAGTCAAAGACTTTTTTCAAAGAAGTATCCACTATTATATACATATGGTACTTTCAAGAATTTCACTTTTTGTTATGTAGGAATGTTAATAAGCTCTCAATCGATATATAATCTGCCCAAATCAGATATGTATGATTAAATTGGCAGTACTCTCAGTCATATATTTATGTACTAACTCATTCATGAACTCATGCATCAGATATGAATGCTTAGTATGAATCTTAGTAATGTCAGTTTGGTAGTCATGTTTTCTTTGTTCATGTTCAGTATGAAGTTCAGCTTATCGCTCCTCCTATTTTAATCCGTCTTATTTAAGGATGAATGTTTCCAAGGGGGAGATATTGTAATACTCCATACTTCTACCTGGCTTAAAATCATCCCAGAAATGTCAAAGACTTGTTTTAAAGAAGAATCCACATTTACACATATGGTATTTTCAAGATTTTCACTTTTTACTCATGTGGTAAATTCAATAAGCTTTTCATCGATATCAAATTTGCCCCAATAAGATATGAATGATCAACTTATCATTACTCTCAATCATACATTTATGTATCAACTCAGTCATGCATCAGATATGCATACTCAGTATGAATCTCAGTAATGTTAGTCCGGTAGTTATGTTTCTGCTGTTTATGTTTAGTATGAACTTCAGCTTATTATTTTTGTCATTTCGATGAGTCTCATTCAAGGAAGAATGTTCCTACGGGGGAAATATTGTAATACTCTATACTTCTACTGGCTTAAAATGGTCCCAAAAATGTTAAAGACTTGTTTCATAGAATAATCCACTTTTATACATATGGTATATTCAAGATTTTAACAAATTGCATTATGGAGAATTTAATAAGTTTTCCATCGATATATTATTTGCTCATTTTAGATATGCGTCATTACCTTATTTGTACTCTTACTCATACATTCATGTATCAGCTCAGTCGTAAAATCATGCAACAGAATCGCATGCTCAGAATAAATCCTAGTAATGTCAGTCATGTATTCATGTTTCTATTTTTCAGATTCATTATGAACTTCCGGTTGTCGTTTCTCCCATTTAAATCAGTCTCATTCGAAGATTAATGTTCCCAAGGGTGATATGTTATGATACCTTGTTTCAAAATAGAATCTGATTTTATACATGTGGTATTTTAAAGATTTTTAACTTTTTGTCATGTGGTAAATTCAATAATCTTTCCATCGATACATAATCTGCCAATATCAGATATGCTTGATCAGCTTATCAGTACCGTAAGTAATACATTCATGTATCATTTCAGTCATGAAATCATGCATCAGATATGTATACTCAGTATGAATCTTATTAATGTCAGTCATGTAGTCATGTTTCTATTGTTCATGTTTAGTATGAACTTCAGCTTATCATTTTTCCCTATTCAATCAGTCTCCTTCAAGGACGAATGTTTCCAAGGGAGAGATATTGTAATACTCTGTGCTTTTACATGGCTTAAAATTATCAAAGAAATGTCAAAGACTTGTTTCAAAAAAGAATCCATATTTATACATGTGGTACTTTTGAAATTTTCACTTTTTCTCATGTGGGAAATACAATAAGCTTTCCATCGATATATAATCTGCCCAAATTAGATATTCGTGATTAGCTTAGCAGTACTCTCGATCATAGATTCATATACCAAATCAGTCATGAAATCATGAATCAGATATACTTGCTCAGTATGAATCTTAATAATGTCTGTCATGTAGTCATGTTTCAATTGATCATGTTCAATATGAACTTCATCTTATCGTTTCTCCCATTTTAATCAGTCTCATTCGAGGATCAATGTTCCTATTGGTGATATAATGTGATACCCTGTACTTCAACCTGGCTTAAAATCATCCCAGAAATGTTAAAGGCTTGTTTCTAAAAAGAATCCACTTTTATATATGTGGTATTTTAAATATTTTCAATTTTTGTCATGTGGGAAATTCAATAAGCTTTAAATCAATATAATCCACCCAAATCAGATATGCATGATTAGCTTATCAGAATTGTCAGTCATACATTTATGTATCAGCTCAGTTATAAAATCATGCCCCAGACATGAATGCTCATTATGATTCTTAGTAATATCCGTCAGGTAATCATGTTTCCGTTTTTCATGTTCAGTATAAAGTTTAGCATATCATTCCTTTCTTTTCAATCAGTTTTATTCGACGATAAATATTCCAAACGGGGAGGTATTCTAATACTCCATACTTCTACCTGGCTTAAAATCATCCCAGAAATATCAAAGACTTGTTTCAAAGAAGAATCCACTTTTACACATGTGGTACTTCAAAGATTTTTACTTTTTTTCATATGAAAAGTTTAGTAAGCTTTCCATCGATAAATAATCTGCCCAAATCAGATATGTGTGATTTTCATAGCAGTACTCTCGGTCATATGTTCATGTGCCAACTCAGTCATGAAATCATGTATTAAATATGCATGCTTAGTTAAATATCAGTAATCTCAGTCAGGTAGTCATGTTTCCATTTTTCACGTTTAGCATGAACTTCAGCTTATCATTTCTCCCATTTCAATCAGCGTCATTCAAGGATGAATATTCCTAAGGGAGAGATATTACAATACCCTGTACTTTTACGTTGTTTAAAATCAACCCAGAAAGTTCAAAGACTTGTTTCAAAGAAGAATCCACTTTTATACATATGGTAATTTGATGATTTTTGCTTTATGTCATATGGGAAATACAATAAGCTTTCCATCGATATATAATCTGGCCAAATCAAATATGCGTGATCAGCTTATCAGTATTGTCAGTCTTATATTCATATATCAGCTCAGTCATGAAAACATGCATCAAATATGCATGCTCAGTATGAATCTTAGTAATGTCAATCTGGTAATCATGTTTTTGTTGTTCAAGTTTAGTATGAACTTGAGATTATCTTTCTTCCCATTTCAATAAGTCTTATTCGAGGATGAATGTTTTCAAGGGGAATATATTGTAATATCTCATACTTTTACATGGCTTAAAATAATCCCAAAAATGTCAAAGAGTTGTTTCAAATAAGAATCCACTTTATACATGTGGTATTTTCAAGATTTTCACTTTTTATCATGTGGAAATTTCAATAAACTTTTCATCAATATCAAATCTACCCATATCAGGTATGCGTGATCAGATTATTCGTACTATCAGTAATATATTCATGTATCAGCTCAGTCATAAAACCATGCATCAGATATGCATGTTTAGTGTAAATATTAGTAATATAAGTCAGCTAGTCATGTTTCCATTGTTCATGTTCAGTATGAACTTCAGCTTATCATTTCATCCATTTCAATCTGTCTCAATCAAGCATTAATGTTCCTAAAGGAGAGATAATGGAACACCCTGTACTTTCAGATGGTTTACAATCTTCCCAGAAATGTCAAAGATGTTTTTCAATGATGAATCAACTATTATACATATGGTAATTTCAAGATTGTCACTTTTTTCCTATGGGAAATTCAATAAGCTTTCTATCTATATATAATCCACCTAAATCTGATATACGTGATCAGCTTATCAGTACTCTCAGTCATACATTCATGTATCAGCTCAGTCATGAAATCACGCATCAGATATGCATGTGGAGTATGAATATCAATAAGGTTAGTCAGGTACTCATGTTTCCGTTGTTCATGTTCATTATGAACTTTATTTTATCATTCCTCCCTTTACAATCAGTCTTATTTGAGGCTTAATATTCCCAATAGTGAGATATTGTAATACCCCATTTTTCTACCTGTCTTAAAATCATCCCAGAAAAGTCAACGACTTGTTTCAAAGAAGAATCCACCATTATAAATATGGTACTTTTACGATTTTCACTTTTTGTCATATAGTAAATTCAATAAGCTTTTAATCGATATATAATCTGCCCAAATCAGATATGCGTGATTATTTTGCAGTACTCTCAGTCATATATTTATGTACCAACTTAGTCATATATTTATGTACCAACTTAGTCATGAACTCATGCATTAGCTATCCATGCTTCGTATGAATCTTAGTAATGTCAGTTTTGTAGTCATGTATTCTTTGTTTATGTTCAGTATGAACTTTAGCTTATCTCTTCTCCCATTTCAATCAATCTAATTTGAGGATGAATATTCCCAAGGGGGATATATTGTAATACCCCATACTTCTACCTGGCTATAAATGATCCCAAAAATGTCAAAGACTTGTTTTAAAGAAGAATCCACATTTACACATATGGTACTTTCAAGATTATCACTTTTTACTCATGTGGGAATTTCAATAAGCTTTCCATTGATATCAAATTTGCCCAAATCAGATATGCGTGGTCCACTTATCATTACTCTCAGTCATACATTCATGTATCAACTCAGTCATGCATCAGATATGCATACTCAATATGAATCTCAGTAATGTCAGTCAGGTAGTTATGTTTTCGTTGTTTATGTTTAGTATAAACTTCAACTTATCATTTCTTCCAGTTTAATGAGTCTCATTCGAGGAAGAATGTTCCTAAGGGTGAGATATTGTAATACTCCATACTTCTATTGGCTTAAAACGGTCCCAAAAATGTTAGAAGACATGTTTCATAGAAGAATCCACTTTCATACATGTGCTATATTCAAGATTTTCATAAATTGTCTTATGGAAAATTTAATAAGCTTTCCATCGATATATAATTTCTTTATTTTAGATATGTGTGATCAGCTTATCATTACTCTCAGTCATACATTCATGTATCAGCTCAGTCCTAAAATAATGCATCAGATATGTATGCTTAGAATGAATCTTAGTAATGTCAATCATGTAGTCATGTTTCTATTTTTCATATTCATTATGAACTTCAGGTTATTATTTATCCCCTTTCAATCAGTCTCATTGAAGGATTAATGTTCCCAAGGGTGATATATTGTGATACCCTATACTTCTATCAGGCTTAAAATAATCTCAAAAATGTCGAAGACTTGTTTCTAAACAAAATTCGCTTTTATAAATGTGGTATTTTAAAGATTTTCAATTTTTTGTCATGTGGGAAATTCAATAAGCTTTCCATCAATATATAATCTGCCAAGATCATATATGCATGATCATCTTATCAGTACTATAAGTAATACATTCATGTATAAGCTAAGTCATGAAAGCATGCATCAGATATGCATACTCAGTATGAATATTAGTAATGTTAGTCATGTAGTCATTTTTCTATTGTTCAAGTTTAGTATGAACTTCAGCTTATCGTTTCTCCCATTTCATTCAGTCTTATTCAAGGACTAATGTTCCTAAGGGAGAGATATTGTAATACCTTGTACTTCTACATGTCTTAAACTCATCCCAGAAATGTAAAAGACTTGTTTGTAAGAAGAATCCATATTAATACATGTGGTACTCTCAAAATTTTCACTTTTTCTCATATAGGAATTCAATAAGCTTTCCATCGATATATAATCTGCCAAAATCAAATATGCATGATTAGCATAGCAGTACTCTCGGTCATACATTCATGTACCAACTCAGTCATGAAATCATGCATCAGATATGCATGCTCAGTATGAATCTTTGTAATGTCAGTCAGGTAATCATGTTTCCGTTGTTCATGTTCAGTATGAACTTCAGCTTATCGTTCCTCTCATTTCAATCAGTCTTATTCAAGGACGAATGTTCCCAAGGGGGAGGTATTCTAACACCCCATACTTTCACCTATCTTAAAATCATCCCAGAAATGTGAAAACTTGTTTCAAAGAAGAATCCACATTTATACATGTGGTACTTAAAAGATTTTTGCTTTTTTTCAAGTAGAAAATTCAGTAAGCTTTCCATCGATAAATAATTTTCCCAAATCAGATATGCGTGATAATCTTATTAGTACTGTCAGTCAGGTACTCATGTATCCATTGTTCATAATCAGTATGAACTTTATCTTATCGTTCCTCCCTTTTCAATAATTACTATTCGAAGACTAGTGTTCCCAAGGGGGAGATATTATAATACACAGTACTTCTACCTATCTTAAAATCATCCCAAATATGTCAAAGACTTGTTTAAAAGAAGAATCCACTTTTATACATGTGGTATTTTTAAGATTTTCACTTTTTCCATCGACATCAATTCCGTCCAAGTCAAATACGCATGATCAGCTTATAAGTACTCTAAATAATACATTCAAGAATAAGTTCATTCATGAAATATTGCATTCGATATGCATGATCAGTATGAATCTTAGTAATGTTAGTCTGGTAGTCATATTTCCGTTGTTT
>NW_025853110.1:0-39481 GCF_002878395.1 Capsicum annuum | reverse complement strand
AAGAATCTAATTTTATACATGTGGTACTTTCAAGATATTCACTTTTTGTCATGTGGCAAATTCAATAAGCTTTCCGACGATATATAATCCGCCAAAATCAAATATGCATAATTAGATTAGCAGTACTCTCGATCATACATTCATGTACTAACTCAGTCATGAAATCTTGCATCAGATATGCATGCTCAGTATTAATCTTAGTAATGTCAGTCAGGCATTCCTGTTTCCATTGTTCATGTTTAGTATGAACTTCAGCTTTTCGTTTCACCCATTTCAATGAGTCTTATTCGATGATTAATGCTCCCAAGGGAGATATATTAGCATACCCTATACTTCTACCTTGCTTAAAATCATCCAAGAAATGTTGAAGAGTTAGTTCTAAAAAGAATCCACTTTTCTACATGTGGTATTTTCAAGATTTTCACTTTTTGGCATGTGGAAAATTCAACAAGTTTTTCATCGATGTATAATCTGCCCTAATCAGATATGCCTGATAAACATATCAGTACTGTCAGTCATACATTCATATATCAGCTCAGTCATGAAATCATGCATTAGATATGAACGCTCAGTAAGCATCTTAGCAATGTCAGTTGAGTAATCATATTTACGTTGTTCATATTCAGTATGAACTTGAGCTTATCGTTCTTTCCATATCAATCATTCATTTTTGAGGATGAACGTTCCCAAAAGGGAGATATTGTAATACCTCATACTTTTACCTGGCTAAAAGTCATCCTAGAAATGTCAAAGACTTGTTTCAAAGAAGAATTCACATTTATACATGTGGTATTTTTAAGATTTTCACTTTTTGTCATTTGGAAAATTCAATATTCTTTAAATTGATATCAAATTCATGTGTATCTGATATGAGTGATGAAATTATCAGTACTCTTAGTCATACAAACATGTATCAGCTCAGTATTGAAATCATACATCAGATAAGCATACTCAATATGAATCTCAGTAATATTCGTCTGGTAGTCAAGATTCCGTTGTTCATGTTCCGTATGAACTTCAGGTTATCGTTCCTCCCATTTCAATCAGTCTCATTGGAGGATGAATTTTCCCAAGAGAGAGATATTGTAATACTCCATACTTCTACTGGCTTAAAATGGTCCCAAAAATGTTAAAAACTTGTTTCGAAGATGAATCCACTTTTATACAAGTGGTATTTTCAAGTTTTTCACATATTGTCTTATGGAGAATTTAATAAACTTTCCATCGATATGTAATTTGATCAAATTAGATATGCGTGACCAGCTTATCAGTACTCTCATTCATAGATTCAAGTATCATCTCAGTCATGAAATCATGCATCAGATTGCATGCTTAGAATGAATCTTACTAATGTTAGTCATGTAGTCATGTTTCTATTGTTGATGTTCAGCATGAACTTCAGCTTATTGTTTCTCCCATTTCAATTAGTCTCATTCTAGGATGACTGTACCCAACAGAGAGATATTGTATTACCTTGTACTTCTACATGGCTTAAAATCATCCTAGAAATGTCAAAGACTTTTTTCAAAGAAGATTCCACTTTTATCTATGAGGTACTTCAAAGATTCCACTTTTTTATACAAGTGGTATTTTCAAGATTTTTACATATTGTCTTATGGAGAATTTAATAAACTTTCCATCCATAAATAGTCTGCCCAAATCAAATATGGGTGATTAGCTTAGCAGTACTCTCAGTCTTATATTCATGTACCAACTCAGTTATGAAATCATGCATCAGATATGCATGCTCAGTATTAATCTTAGTAATGTCAGTCAGGTAGTCATGTTTCCATTGTTCATGTTCAGTATGAACTTCAACTTATTATTTATCCAATTTCAATCAGTCTTATTCGATCATTAATTTTCCCAAGGTTGATATATTGTGATACCCAGTACTACAACCTGGCATAAAATCATCCCAGAAATGTTGAAGACTTGTTTCTAATAAGAATCCACCTTTATACATGTTGTATTTTTAAGATTATCAATTTTTGTCACATGGGAAATTTAATAAGCTTTCCATCAATATATAATCCCCCAAAATTTGATATACGTTATCATCTTATCAGTACTGTCAGTCATACATTCATGTATTAGCTCGATCATGAAATAATGCATCATATATGCATGGTCAGTATGAATATTAGTAATGTTAGTTGGGTAATCATGTTTTCATTGTTCATGTTCAGCAAGAAATTTAGCTTATCATTCTTCCCATTTCAATTAGTCTTATTCGAGGATGAATATTCCCAAGGGTGAGATACTATAATACCCCGTACTTCTACCTTGCTTTAAATCATCCCAGAAATGTCAAAGACTTGTTTCAAAAAATAATCCACATTTATACATGTGGTATTTTCAAGATTTTCACTTTTGGTCATTTGGGAAATTGAATAATATTTCCACGGATATCAAATTTGCCTATATCTTATATGTGTTATGAACTTAGCAGTACTTTCAATTATACATTCATGTATCAACACAGTCTAGAAATAATGCTTCAGATATGCATGCTCAGTATTAATCTCAGTAATGTCAGTCAGGTAGTCATGTTTCCGTTGTTCATGTTCAGTATGAACTTCATCTTATCGTTCCTCCCATTTCAATCAGTCTCATTTGAGGATGAATGTTACCAAGGGAGAGATATTGTAATAGCTATACTTCTACCTGGCTTAAAATCATCCCTGAAATGTCAAGGACTTGTTTAAAGAAGAATCCACTTTTATACATATTGTATTTTCAATATTTTCACTTTTTGTCATTTGGGAAATTCCATAATCTTACCACAGATGTCAAATCTACAAAAATCAGATATGCGTGATCAGCTTATCAGTACTCTCAGTTATACATCTATATATCAGCTCAGTCATGAAATCATGCATCAAATATGCATGCTCAGTATGAATCTCAGTAATGTCAGTCAGGTAGTCATATTTCCATTGTTCATGTTCAGTATGAACTTCAGCTTGTCGTTTCTCATATTTCAATCATTCTCTTATGAGGACGGATGTTCCTAAGGGTGAGATATTGTAATATCTTGTACTTCTACCTGGCTTAAAATCGTCCCAGAAATGTCAAAGACTTGTTTTAAAGAAGAATACACTTTTATACATATGGTATTTTCATGATTTTGACTTTTTGTCATGTGGGTAATTCAATATGTTTTCCATCTATATATAAGCTTCCCAAATACGATATGCATGATAAGCTTATAAATGCTCTCAGTTGTACATTTATGTATCAGCTAAGTCATGAAATCATGAATCAGATATGCATGCTAAAGATGAATCTCACTAATGTTAGCCTGCTATTCATTTTTCCGTTGTTCATGTTTAGTATAAACAACAGCTTATCGTTTCTCCCATTTCAATAAGTTTCATTCAAGGACGAATGTTCCTAAGGGAGATATATTGCAATACCTTATTCTTCTACGTGGCTTAAAATCATCCCAGAAATGTCAAAGACTTGTTTGAAAGAAGAATCCACTTTTATAGATGTGGTATGTTGAAGATTTTCACTTTTTGTTATATGGGAAATTCAATATGCTTTCCATGGATATATAATACGCCAAAATCATATATGTGTGATTTGCTTATCATTACTCTTAGTTATACATTCATGTATCAGCTCAGTTATGAAACCATGCATCTCATATGCATGCTCAGTATGAATCTTAGGAATGTCAGTTAGGTAGTCGTGTTTCCATTGTTCATGTTAAGTATGAATTTTGGCTTATCGTTCTTCCCTTTTCAATCATTCTTATTCGAGGAATAATGTTCCCAAGGGGGAGATATTGTAATACCCCGTACTTTTACCTGGCTTAAAATTGTCCCATAAATGTCAAAGACATGTTTCAAAGAAGATTCCAATTTTATAAATATGGTATTTTCAAGATTCACTTTTTGTCATGTGGGAAATTTAATAAACTTTCCATCGATATCAAATCCACCCTAATCATATATGCGTGATCAGCTTATCAGTACTCTCATTAATACATTCATGTATCAACTCAGTCATGAAATCAGGTATTAGATATGCATGCTCAGTATATGTAATGCCCTGATTTTCTGAACCGGAATTCAACACGATGCTCATGACCGCGAAGGACCACAAGCTGACCCATGACTAATATCTATATCTTTATACTGCATAATATATCATAATATGTGGAAACATGAACATAAAAAGACATAAGGTTCAAACCAAATAAACTTCTGATTACAAAATGTTTGAAAAAGGTATAACAATACCAAAACAAGTCATAAATACTGAAAATATTAAGATCTGAATATCTAATCTGACATTTAGTCTGAAAGCCTCTAACTAAACTGAATAATGAGTTGAAGGAACATGTCTCCAACTAACTCTATGTAGTAACTGAATAGTAAATGTAGCAATAATCATATCGTCCTCGAATGAGAAGGAATCACTGTAAACTCTGAACACTGGAATGCTACTGCTGATCTGGAGCTCGTGCCTCTAAACTTATGGTGTAACATAAGTGAAAGCATCATAGCACAAATATTTTAATAGGTCTGAATGTACTGAGTATAAGAGTGAGGTAGGCTAAATGCAAAGGGTTATATGACTGACCAATGCTAATTAATATGAACGTGAGAATACATACATGTATAATCAACTACAACTGAACTCGTGATGATACTGACTACTGAGTTTGAATGCTGATGACATGACTTTATTGTTACTGAGGTACTGAATAGATTATTGAGTATTTCTAACAGTTTAAATTATGAAGAACTGGTTTGAATGACTGTGTCTAATAGTACTAAAATTGAATACTAGTAACGTGAGGTATGACAACTAATATAGATGATATAACTGTAATGATCTGACTAATTGGTATAACCAATACTGAGAGATTGTATCAGACAGTCTAAGTTCTGATGAAACTATCTTAGTTCCATTCTACTTGGAGTAACTAAATCTGAGATCAGTCCTATCTAGCGGGTGATCTTTAAATCTAATGATTCTCATACTGATTAATTATAGTTGAGATCAGTCCTAGATAATGGGTAATCTTGAAGTCTATTTACAATGATAAGCATTGACTGTATCTAACAGTACTGAATCTTTACTACTAAGCTGAGTTGGCTGTGTCTGAAAACCCTGATTCTGTAACTGAAACTATGGGATGTGTTCATCTAACAGACATGCCCCAAGCTAAGCTGACTGGGGTCTAATCTTTGCCCTGACTAGAAGGGTATCAGTAGCGCCACCAGTAAAGGCTTCTACTGTGGAGTCAGTCCTAATCTAGCGGGTGACTCTTGGGATAATTCCAATACATATAAATGTGCTAACGGGTGACCCCTAAGTATGTCAGTCTTATCTAACGAGTGATATCTCATATATATGCTGGCAATGTAGTTCTGGAACTTAGGGATTACTTCTAGGGATCTCAGTCCTATTATAGTGGGTGATCCCCCATCCCCAGGTTCGCTCGGTGCTGAATCCTACTCCCATTTGAAAGACACAGAACTGAATAACAGGGTTGAACTAAATTAATTAACTAAATTGATTTGCTGAACTGATACTGATTAACGGAACTGATACTAGTGGTATTATTTAGCGGAGCTAAAACTGAGTTTACTAGATTTTTATGATGGATATAATATAATAAGTTCTGAGGACTGATTAAGTGTACTGAATTTACTGAGATTTACTGTGATTATTGAGGTTACTGAACACTGAGATTACTGAGAATACTGAATTACGTATATTACTTAGTTTTCCTAAGTCACATGTTTCTGTTGTTCATGTTTAGTATGAAATTCAGCTTATCTTTTCTCCTATTTTAATTAGTCTCATTCGAAGATGAATGTTTCCAAGGGAGAGATATTTTAATACTCTGTACTTCTACCGGGCTTAAAATTGTTCCAAATATGTCAAAGACTTATTTCAAAGAAGAATCCACTTTTATACATGTGGTATTTTCAATATTTTAATATTTTTTCATATGGGAAATCCAATAAGATTTTCATCGATATATAATCCACCCAAACTAGATATGCATGATTAGCTTATCAGTACTCTCATTCATACATTCATGTATCAGCTCAGTAATGAAATCATGCATCAGATATGCATGCTCAGTAAGAATCTCAGTAATGTCAGTCAGGTAGTAATGTTTTCTTTGTTCATGTTTAGTATGAACTTCATCTTATTCTTCTTCCCATTTCAATCAGTCTCATTATAGGACAAATATTCCCAAATGGGAGATATTGTAAAACACCGTACTTTTACCTGGCTTAAAATCATCCTTAAAATGTCAAAGACTTGTCTCAAAGAATAATCCACTTTTATACGCGTTGTATTTTCTAGATTATTACTTTTTTTCAAGTGGGAAATTCAATTACCTTTCCATCAAGATCAAATTCATCCAAATCCAACACCTAGGAAAGAGTTAGAGCCTTTTTAGTGAGACAATGTATCACCTGAGCCATCACCGCATCGCGGAATCAGCTTAAATGACAATAATCAATTTTTAGTGTTGCTCCATGATAGTGGTACGTTGCACTAAACTTCCAGGTCACAAACAAAGTGGCAAAGCGATTGCTTCGCATCGCGCTATTATGCAATTTCTCATTTTTCCCTTTCCAGAGACATGACGCAATAGCACCGCGTCGTGCCAAAGGTCCACATCAGGAAATTTTCATAGAATTTAAATACTTATTCGAGGATTAAAAAGGTCAATTTGTCACCCCTATATATACCCAATAACATGTGATTCATCCATATTTCATCCTAATTATAATGTTTCTCTCAAGTTTCTCTCAAGAACTAGCTAGAATTTTCAATTGGGAATTCAAATTCAAGACTTAAATTAAAGAATCTCTCTATCAATCTTCGTAGAACCAAGAACTAAGGTATGCACAGTACTCATTCATGGATTTTTTCACCCATGAAGCCCAAGAATCATGTTTTAAATATTGTATTGTTAATATTTAGTTGTGAGTTGATTATGTTCATGTGATTTTGGTTGTATGATTCCAAAGTTTGAATATTTATGTGTTGTTCATGAACCTTTGATAGTATGTGATTTGAAACTTGTGAAATTAAGGTGAAATATAAAGTTTTGTTGTGTTAATTTGATGGTCATTTCTATGCCCAAAGTCATGCATCCTAGGTATTTGATAAAATTCCTAAGAGAATAAAAATTGTGCAATACAGCTTAGTTGAGACCCAAGTGATAAATGCATGCTTTACCTTATGACCAAGAATAACTTCCATGATATTGTGTGCATTATGAATGGTTAAGGGAATGTCCATGAGAATAGGTTGATTAAAGTATGACATATTTATATGCAATTCCAATCATGTACCATACTATGATTACCATGCGTTTCATGAAATCACCAAATTAGTGTATTATAAATTGTTGATATTGGTCATGTGTTCAAGAAGTGTCATGTCCTATCAGTTTCATGCTATAGAGTCGTGGGGGTACTTGTACCCGACAATTTAGTTCTGTTCCAAGATCCAGTATCATGTTTTCTCGATACTCTCAGTCAAGCCATGATCCATAGAACTTATCAGTCAATCATGTGACTCAGAAAAACTCAGTAATCTCCATAGTTTAGTAATTTCAGTGATCTCAATACTCCATAATCTCGATAACCTCAGTATTCCTAGAAATCTGAATAACTTCAATATTATCCATCAGTCCTCAGATCTCAGTAGCATTCCACCAGTCGACAAAACTCAGTGGACTCAGTTTAGCTCCACTAAACAATACCGTTAGTATCAGTTAAATTTAGTTAATCAGTTTAGTGTCTATTCAGTTGGGAGTAATAGTTAGCACCTAGTGAACCTAAGGATGGGAATACACCTATTATTTTATGGTGTAATTCTTAGAAGCAATCCTTACATTACAGAACTACGGAGCCAACGTAGGTTCAGACTTTAGAGATTGCAATATAAGGGTAGATGAGGTGGCTTAATCTGTTATATAAAGGTTCCCACCGTTCTCACTTGAGTTATCTATTATATAAGGGTTACTCACAGATTGTCCTTACTAGTGGTGAGGTATTGACATCTTTCCCATTAGGGTTACAGATTGTTCCCTAACTTAGCTATAATGGCGTATTATCGGCATATCTGTTAGATGACTACTTCCCTAGAGTCTCTTATTGAACCAGTCTTAGTCATAGAACTCAGTCCAGTTCTACAAAAATCCTGGACCGTCAGATATAGTCAACTCAGTACAATGCAGAAATCAGCTAGTTACATCAGTGTCAGGATTGTCAGATACAGTCATCTATGTTATCAGTATTCATTTTAAATACTATTATATACAATCAATTAAACCAATTATTTATAATAAGAACTGTCAAAAATAGTCATTCCTTTATCAGCAATACGACATCAGTTCCTCAGAACTCTATAGACTCAGTTACTCAGTATCCCAATATTAGTACCCAGATATAAGTAAATCTACTTTATTAGAATTCATGCTTTAGTGTTATCAAGATCTCTATTATAGTTAAGTATCTTTGCATGTATTCTCATGTTCATGTTATACAGTCAGTTATTATTGTTCATGCATATGAACCCTTGCATTTAGCCTACCTCACTTGTATACCAATACATTCAACATACTGGCACAGTTGTGCTATGGTGTTTTATACCATAGTTAAAGAAGCACGAGATCCTGAGCATCCTTAGTAGATCAGACATTTAGCATCTAGACTAGCATTGAGTCCTAATAATTCGAAGATAACATGATTATTTTATTACTTTATTATTTAAGTAGTTCGAAGTTACTTGGGAACATGTCCCATAACATCCACAGTTTTCAGGTACTTTATTTCAATTTTGGGTATTTTTATACCCCATTTTAGACATTGTTCTATATTTAGTATTAGTTCAGTTTTGAACCTTATGGCCTTATAGCTTATATTCCCCTTATTTACAGTGTATTATTCAGTGCTCAGTTACAGATATCAGTCATAGGTTAGCTTGTGGTACTTTGGGGTCATGAGCTCCGTGTAACGTTCTTGGTACTAGATTTGGGGCGTTACAAACTTGGTATCAGAGCCTAAGGTTTAACAGTGTCCTATGAAGTCTTAAAAGATGTATTTAGTAGAGTCTTATGCATGGGTGTGTTGTGCACCACACTTATGTGCGGGAGGCTATAAGATGTTTTAGGAATAGTTTTCTTTCTTTCATGTCTTAGCTCTTGCTGTAGAAATATTCTCTAAAAAAACTCATGTTATTTCTTCTCATACTTAACTTATGTCTACTTCACCTTACTTTGAAGGTAATATAAATAGTGAATCTCAAAGTCCTAGAGATAGGGCTTTCTCATGTACTCCCCACTGATAGGGAATAAAGGATTTCCCACAGGCTCAAAAGTATCCCATCAGTTCAGTTATGTTCCAGAGTTCTACTAATCTTATTATGATCATGAGGACTTATTCATAAACATAAAATTTGATATGTCATTAGATCCCTTATCAGAATCCTATGATAGCATATGACCTAGATTTAGAAGCATGAACTCAGGAGTTTAGAAGTAGTAGAGTTGGGATAACGTTATCCAAATTGAGCAGATATTGTATTCATGGGAATAGTTGTACCAAGGTAGACCAGTAGGCTTGAACAGTGCAATTAAGAATTAAGAGTATTGATCTAAAATTAAGTATAAAGGTATGCATGTAAATTAGGAGATGCAATATTAGTAGTATATGAAGAAACAAAACCAGATGATGCGTTAAGTAAGGTAATGCATGTGTCGTACCGAGTGTAAGTATGTGATGATGATTGCAGTTCAGTTCCGAGTTTAGTAAAGTGTTCATAGACTTATGATGATGGCTTAAAGCCAAGGGGGAGATGATAGATCAATTGACCAATTTAGGATACCCGATTCAAGTAGTAGTGCTAGTACGTATAAAAAACCAGTAAGGGAAAATGATTCCTGACCCATCCTTATCTAAGTATAAGTTTCGTACTTCAGTCAGCATGATGCCTACACATGCCTCACATCTCAGTTCTACGAACACAACTTATATTCATATACTTTCCATAGAATAATGTACGATTCTAGTTCCCCACATAAGGAGTTCAGTTTTATTCCCCTCAGTAATGAAAATCATGTCCCATGAATGCAGAAAACTCAAAACTCCGATCATGCATCTCATGACTCATGTTCCTATGTCATACTTTATAGTATACTCATCTTCCGTGGCTAATGCCATGGCTGTGCTTATCAGTTAAATTTTGACTATGTTATGCATATCCTCAGTTTAGACCTTTTGGTGAATTTGTGATTTTTATATTCTATTCCTCAGGCTTCAATCAAGTGTCAAGTTCAGTTAGTGTCCATTAATGCTTCATGTCCTACTGATTTAACGCTTCAGTGAGCTCTGTTTGTTAAAATAGTATAGTAATTGGCAGTTTCTTAGAAGGGAGAGAGTGGATGTTTTGTGTTAAGACAAGATTATGGCATGCTTATTTTAAATGAGGGTGTAGTGATAAATATAGACTTGTATTACATATTAGTGTGCCATTAAAGGGCAAGAAGTCGTTATAATTAGAAGTTGGGAAAGTTCAAAGTATGAGTAATAGTATACATTCCAATTCACGACTTTTGTCAGTCTTTGCTACATGTCTATCCAAGAACTCTGTTACCAAGTCAGTTAATGTTTCATTATCAGAACTCAGTACTCAGTTCCATTTTAAGACTCGGTAATAGTATTCGTTAAAGTCTCAATCAAAGTCTAAGTCTAGTAATCATATCAATAACTCAGTTCGATTTCAACTTTGCTTGAACATAAAATACAAATCAATAGACTATTTCAGAATTGTGTTATACACCTTGATATTGTATTCTTAGATAATACCATCTTCATGAATTCATGCTCAGTTACCTCATGTTACCCAGTTAGCCATTACCTTCTTTGTATAATCCTTTATAGTCTCAGTCCAGCTATTCAAACCAGGTACAGTTTAGTCTTGCACGTCTAATATTCAGCTATCAGCTACCCTGTTAATAAGATAAGTTTGCATATTTATACACTTGTGTTCATCACCCATGTGATTATTTTCAGTAATATCAATTCTAAGCAAGAGGGTTAGTCATTTCATCTTAAAAGGTGTTCGTAGGCCTCAACTTATCTTACTGAACATTAGCCATGTAATGATTATCTTATACAGCTATATTATTTAGACAAGGCCAAGATTTTCTTGAACCCTAAGGCCAATATAACTCTATAGTAAGAGTTCTAAAGGAAAGCTCCAATTGACTGTAAATTTTTATCATGAGTTAGTCCTTAAAACCAGAAATTCAGTCTATCAGTCAAACAGACAAGTTTGCATGGTTTGGGCTTCCGTCCTTTCAATCTAGACGTACTATCTTAAGCCTCATAAATGTAACCATTTTAAGATGAACCAAATAGATAGGTGCAAGTTCATCCCAGTACATGTATCATGCCTGAGTTTCAGATCTCAGATATTCAGTTAAGACTTAGCTTATAGATGCCTTGTGCATCACATTAGTTTCCACAGCGACTCGGCCATGTTATTATTCTACGAAGGACATAGAGTCCCAAGGGGGAGATACACTATTAATCCCTATACTTTTATGACAAAAATATCTTTTTCTTTCTTCTCGTAATGAATCAGGTTTAGGAATTGGGGCTACACATAAGTTGTCCCCCAAGTCTCTATTTTAGTTGTGAGCCACGTATATAGGGGCTCGGTTCAGATCACACTATTTAGAACATGCATCACATTCCAGACCCAGTTACATTCTCATGTTTTTGCTCATGCATATTTAGCAATTAAGCTCAGACTCAGCCCAAGGTAATAGCTTTTTTCATGTTTTTCTAGTTTTATGTTAGGGTTTTTGTTACAAATGTGGTATTCAGTTCCATGGTCAATTTTTATTTCAAACTTGGTATCTTTACCCTTACATATTCAGTCACATGTTCATGAGTCGGTTAAGTCATTTATTCACGCATCAGATAGGCGTGACTAGCTTATCAGTATTGTCAATCATACATTGATGTATTAGCTTGGTCATGAAATCATGCATCAGATATGCATTCTTAGTATGAATCTCAATAAAGTTAGTCAGGTAGTCATGTTTCCAGTGTTAATCTTCATCATAAACTTGAGCTTATAATTCCTCCCATTTCAATCAGTCTCATTTGAGGATATGTGTTCCCAAGAGAGAGATATTGTAATACCCCGTACTTTAACCTGGCTTAAAATCATTTCAAAAATATCAAAGACTTATTTCAAAGAAGAATTCACGTTTATAAATGTGGTATTTTCATGATGTGAAATTCAATAAGCTTTCCATCGATATCAAATTAGACCAAATCGAACACCCGGGCGAAGAGTTAGAGCCTTTTTAGTGGGACAATGTATCACATGAGCTATCAGCGCATCACGGAGTTAGCTTAAATGCAATTATAAATTTCCAGTGTTGCTTCGTAATAGTGGCGCATCGCGCCAAACATAAAGGTCACAAACAAATTGGCAACGTGATTGCTCAGCATTGCGTCATAATGCAATTTCTTATTTGTCACTTTCAAGAGACACAGTGCGATAGAGCTGTGTCGCGCTAAGTATTCAATCAGGAAAGTTTTCACAAAATTTAAATACACGTCCAAAGGTTAAAAGCATCAATTTCTCACCCCTATATAAACCCAATAACACATGATTCATCCATATTTCACCTAATTTATAATGTTTCTCTCAAGTTTCTCTCAAGAACAAGCGAGAATTTTCAATTGGGAATTCAAATTTAAGAATCTCTCTATCAATCTTCGTAGAATCAAGAACTACGGTGTTCATAGTGTTCATTAATGGATTTTTCACATCCATGAAGACCAAGAATAAAGTTTTAAATCATGTATTGTTAATATTTAATTGTGATTTGATTATGTTACTATGATTATGGTTGTATGATTCCAAAATTGGAATCTTTATGTGTTTTTCTTAAACCTATGATTGTATGTGGTTTAAAACATCTGTAATTGAGTTGAAATATGGAGTTTTGTTGTATTAATTTGATGGTCATTTCTATGCCCTAAGTCATGCGTCCTAGGTGTTTGATAAAATACCAAAGAGAATAGAAATTATGCAATATAACTTAATTGAGACCCAAGTGATAAATGCATGCTTTACCCTCTGACCAAGAATAACTTCCATGATATTGTTTGTATTTTTAATGGTTGAGGGAATGTCCATGATAATAGGTTGATGAAAGTATGACATGTTTATATGAAATTCCATATATGCACCAAACTATGATATCCATGTGCTTTATGAAATCCCAAAATTTGGTGTATTATGAATGGTTTATATTGGTCATATGTTTGAGAAATGTCATGTCCTATCAGTTTCATGCTACCGAGTCTTAAGGGTAATTGTACCCGAAAATTTAGCTGTGTGCCAAGATCCAGTGTCAGGTTTTCTCATACTCTCAGTCAAGACATGATCCATAGAACTCATTCATTAGTCATGTGACTCAGCAAAACTCTGTAATCTCAGTTGTTTAATAATATCAGTGATATCAATACTTAATAATCTCGATAACTTCAGTATTCCCAGAAATCTTAGTAACTTTTACACTATCCGTCAGTCCTCAGATCTCTGTAGCATTCCATCAGTCAATGGAACTTAGTGGACTTAGTTTAGCTCCAATAAAAAATACCATTTGAATCAGTTCAATTCAGTTAATTAGTTTAGTGTCTACTCAGTTCGGAGTCAGAGTTAGTAGCGAGTGAATCCAAGGATGGGAACTCAACTATTATTTGAGGGTGTAATTCTTGGAAGCAATCCTTGTGTTCCAAAACTACGTAGCAAGCATAGGTTCAGATATCAGAGCCTGATATATGAGGTTACATGAGGTGGCTTAACCTGTTATATAAAGGTTCCCACCATTCTCACTTGAGTTATCTGTTATATGATGGTTACTAACATATTATCCTTACCAGTGGTACGGTATTGACACCTTTCCATTTAGGGTTATAAATTGGTCCCCAACTCATCCTTAATGGCATATTAGGGACATATCAGTTAGATGAGTACTTCCCTCAGTCTCAATTATAGATTCAATCTTAGTCATACAACTCTGTTCAGTTCAATAAAAATCCAGGACCGTTAGATAAAGTCAACTCAGTACATTGCAAAAATCAGCTAGTTCCATCAGTAATAGTACTATCAGATACAGTCATCCATGTTATTAGTATTTAGTTTCAATACTGTTATATATAGTCAATCAAACGAGTTATTTATAATAAGAACTATCAAAAATAGTCATTCATTTATCAGCAATACGACATAAGTTCCTCAGTACACTATAGACTCAGTTACTCAGTATCCCAATATTTGTACCCAGATATTAGTAAATCGACTTTATTAGAACTCATGAGTCATTGTTATCACAATCTCAGTTACAGTTGAGTATACTTACATGTATTCTCAAGTTCATGTTATACATTCAGTTATTATTGTTTATGCATATAAACCCTTTTATTTAGCCTACTTCACTTGCCTACCAGTATGTTTAACGTACCAGCGCATTTGCCTTATGGTGTTTTATACCATAGGTTAAGAAGCATGAGTTCCTGGGCATCCTTAATAGATCAGATGTTTATCATCCAAACTAGAATTAAGTCCTCATCATTCGAGCACAACATGATTATTTTATTACTTTATTATTTCAGTAGTTTGAAGTTAGTTGGGGACATGTCTCATCAACTCCACAGTTTTTGGATAGTTTATTTCAATTTACGGTATTTTTATACCCCATTTCAGACATTATTCTATATTCAGTAATAGTTGAGTTTTGAACTTTCTAGCCTTACTTCTTATATTCCACATATTTACAGTATATTATTCAGTGCTCAGTTATAGATATTAGTCATGGGTTAGAATGTGGTCCTTTGGGGTCATGAGCATTGTGTAACATTACGGGTACTAGATTTGGGGTGTTACAAACTTGAAATCAGATCCTAAGGTTCAATAGTGTCCTAGGAAGTCTGAAAAGACGCATCTAGTAGAGTGTTGTGTATGGGTGTGTTGTGCACCACACTTATGTGCAGGAGGCTATAAGATGTTTTAGGAATAGTTTTCCTTATTTCATCTCTCAGATCGTGCTATAGAAAAGTTATCAAAGAAACTCATGTAGACTCTTCTCATACTTATCATATGTCAACTTTACCTTAATTTTAATGTAATAGGAATAATGAAGCTCAACGTTCTAGAGATAGTGCTTTCTCACTTTTTTCCCATAGATAGTTAGTATAGGATCACCCACAGTCTCAAAAGTATCCCATCAGTTCAGTTATGTTCCAGAGTTGTATAGATTTTATTTGTTATCATGAAAACATATTTGCAAACACAGAATTTGATATTTCATTAGATCTCTTCTCAGAATCTTATGATAGTATATGACCTAGATTTAAAAGAAAGAACTCAGGAGTTTAACAGTAATAGAGTTGGGATAACGTTATCAAAATTGAGCAGATAGTATATTCATGGGGATATTATTACCAAGGTAGACCAGTACGCTTGAATAGTGCAAATAAAAATTTAAGAGTATTGATCTAAAATTAAGTATGAAGATATGGATGGGAATTAGGAGATGCAAAATTATTAGTATATGAAGAAACAAAAGCAGATGATGTGTTTAGTAAGGTAATGCATATGTCGTATAGAGTGTAAGTATGTGATGATGATTCCAATTTAGTTCAGAGTTTACTAAAGTCTTCATAGACTTATGATGATGGATTAAAGCCAAGGTGGATATGATAGATCAGGTGTCCAATTTAGGCTCTCAGACTCTAGTAGTAGTGCCAGTACGTATAAGAAAGCAGTAAGAGAAGAGGAATCCCGACCTATCCTTATCTCAGAGTAAAGTTTCATAATTCAGTTAGCATGATGCCTACGCATGCCTCACATCTCATTTATAGGAACACAACTTATATTCATATGCTTTCAATAGAATAATGTACGATTCTAGTTCCCCACATAAGGAGTTCAGTTTTATTCCCCTCGTATTGCAAATCCTGTCATATAAATATAGAAAACTCAAAACTCTGGTTATACATCTCATGACTCGTGTTCTCATTTCACGCTTTATAGTATATTCAGCTTCCATGGCTCATGCTATGTCCCTACTGATAAGTTAAATTTAAACTATCTTACGCATATCCTCAGCTTAGACCTCTTGGTGAATCCATGATTTTTATATTCTATTCCTCAGGCTTCAGTGAATTGTCAGGTTCAGTTAGAGTCGATTCATGCTTCATGTCCTCCTAACTTTACCCTTCACTAAGCTCTCTTTGTTAAAAAAGTGTAGTGATTGGCAGTTGCTTAGAAGGGAGAGAGTGGATGTTTTAGGTTAAGACAAGATTCTTGCATGCTTATTTTACACGAGGGTGTAGTGATGAAGATAGGCTTGTATTTCATGTTATTGTGCCAATAAATGGAAAACAAGGGGTTGTAATTAGAAGTTAGGAAAGTTCAAAGTGTGAGTAAGGGTATACATCTTGATTCTCAACTTATGTTGGTATTCACTACATGGCTACCCAAGAACTCAGTTACCATGTTAGTTAAAGTTTCAGTTATCAGAACTCAGTACTCAGTTCAAGTATAATACTCAGTTATAGAATTATTTAAAGTCTCAGTTTGAGTCTCAGTCTAGCAATCAGATCAACAACTCAATTTTATTTCAAGTTTGCTTGACCATAGCAAACAAGTCCATAGACTATTTCTGAATCGTGTTGTAAACCTTGGTCTTTCTTTCTCAGATAATACCATATTCACGAATTTATTCTCAGTTACCTCATGTTACCCCTTCAGCCATTACCCTCTGTAAATAGTACTTTATAGTCTCAGTCCAGCTATTAAAACTAAGTATAATTTAGTCATACACGTCCAATATTCAGCTATCAGATACCCAGTTAATCAGATAAGTTTGCAGATTTATGCCCTTGTGTTTATCACCCATGTGACTCTTTTCAGTAATATCAGTTTCAGTGCACGAGGATTAGTCATTTCATCTTAAAGGGTATTCGTAGGCCTCAACTTCTCTTACTAAACTTTAGCCACGTGATGATTTTCTTAGACAGCTATATTGTTTAGTCAAGGCCAAGATTTCCTTGCGCGCTAAAGCCACTAGACCTCTATAGAAAGAGTGATAAATAGAAGCTCCAATCGACTGTAAGTTTTCATCATGAGTTAGTCCGTAAAACCATAAAGTCAGTCTATCAGTCAGACACAAAAGTTTGCATGATTTGGATTTCCATCCTTTCCATCTTGACATACTATCTTAAGACTCATGAATGTAAACATATTAAGATAAACCAACTAGATAGGTACAAGCTCTGCCCAGTCCATGTATCATGACTCAGTTTTAGATCCCAGATATTTAGTTAAGACTTAAGTTTCCTCAGCGACTCATCAAAGTCTGTATTTTTGGAGGGACATAGTGTCCTAAGGGGGAGATTTACAATTAATCCCAAGACATTAATAACAAAAACATCTCTTTCTTCTTTCTTATAATGAATCTAATTTAAGAGTAGGGGGTACTCATAAGTTGTCCCTTAAGTTTCTATCTAAACCATGAGCCTCATATTTAGAGGCTCGGTTTAGATCACAATATTTACCTCATACATCACATTCCAGACCCAGTTATGTTCTCATGTTTCCGCACATACATATTTAGCAATTAAGCTCAGACTCAGCCCAAGGTAACAACTTTTTTTAAGTTTGTCTAGTTTTATGTTCGGGTTTCTATTACAAATGTGGTATTCAGTTCCATGCTCAATTTTCATTTCAAACTTGGTATATTTACCCTTACATATTAAGTCACATGTTCATAAGTCATTTCAGTTATTTATTCATGCTTCAGATATGCGTGACTAGTTTATCAGTACTCTCAGTCATAAATACATGTATCACCTTTGTTATGAAATCATGCGTCAGATATGCATGCTTAGTATAAATCTCAATAATGTTAGTCAGGTAGTCATGTTTCCGCTGTTCATGTTTAGTATGAACTTCAACTTATTGTTTCTCCCATTTCAATTAGTCTCATTTGATGATGAATGTTCCCAAGAGGGAGATATTGTAATTTTCTGTACTTCTACCTGGCTTAAAATCATCTCAAAAATGTAAAAGACTTGTTTCAAAGAAGAATCCACTTTTATACCTATGGTATTTTCAAAATTATCACTTCTTTCATGTGGTAAATACAATAAGCGTTTCATCAATATCAAATTCGCCTAGATCCGACACCCTTCGAAGAGTTAGAGCTTTTTCAGTGGGACAGTGTATCACATGAGCAATTACGTTATTGCGGAGTCAGCTTAAATGGCAATTGTCAATTTCCTATGTTGCTCGGTGTTAGTGGCGCGTCATGCCAAACTTCCAGGTCACAAAAAAATTGGCAACACGATAGCTACACATTGCGCCATAATGCAATTTCTTATTTGTCACGTTCCAGAGACACGGCGTGCTAGCACCGCATCGCCCTGAGGGTCCACATCGGGAAATTTTCACAGAATTTAAATATACATCCAAGAGTTAAAAGTGTCAATTTATCACCCCTATATAAACCCAATAACATGTGATTCAGCCATATTTCACCCTAATTATAGCGTTTCTCTAAAGTTTCTCTCAAGAACAAGCGAGAATTTTCATTTGGGAATTCAAATTCAAAACTCAAATTAAAGAATCTCTCTATCAATCTTCATAGAATCAAGAACTAAGGTATGCACAGTATTCATTCATGGATTTTTTATCCATGAAGCCGAAGAATCAAGTTTTAAATCTTGTATTGTTAATATTTAGTTGTGGGTTTATTATGTTCTTGTGATTATGGTTGTATGATTAAAAATTTGGAATCTTTATGTGTTGTTCATTAACCTATGATAGTATGTGGTTTCAAACATGTGAAATTGAGTTGAAATATGGAGTTTTGTTGTACTAATTTGATGGTCATTTCTATGCCCTAAGTCATGCATCCTAGGTGTTTGATAAAACGCTTAAGAGAATAGAAATTATGCAATATAGCTTAATGGAGACCCAAGTGATAAATGCATGCTTTTTCCTATGACCAAGAATAACTTCAATGATATTGTGTGCAATATGAATGGTTATGGGCATGTCCATGAGAATAGGTTGATAAAAGTATGACATGTTTATATGCAATTCCATTCATGTACTAGACTATGATAACCATGTGCTTCATGAAATCCCCAAATTGGTGTATTATGAATTGTTTATATTGGCCTTATATTCAAGAAGTGTCATATCTTGTTCGTTTCATGCTATCAAGTTCTGGAAGAACTTGTACCCGACAATTTAGCTATGTTCCAAGATCCAGTGTAATGTTTTCTTGATACTCTCAGTCAAGCTGTGGTCGATGGAACTCATCATTCATTCATGTGACTCAGGAAAACTCAGTAATCTCAGTAGTTTAGTAATTTCAGTGATCTTAATACTCAGTAATATCGATATCGTCAGTATTCACAGATATCTCAGTAACTTCAATACTATCCATCAGTCCTCAGATTTCAGTAGCATTACATTAGTCAACGAAACTCGGTGGACTTAGTTTAGTCCACTAAACAATACCATTAGTATCACTTCAGTTCAGTTAATTTATTTAATGTCTATTCAGTTGGGAGTAGGAGTAAGCATCGACTGAACCCAAGGATAGGAACTCACTTATTATATGACTATGTAATTCTTAGAATATATCCTTGCATTCCAGAACTACATAGAAAGCATAGGTTCAGATATCAGAACCTGCTATATGAGGGTAGCTAAGGTGTCTTAACCTGTTATATGAAGATTCTTACCTTTCTCACATGAGTTACCTATCATATGACGGTTACTCACAGATTGTCCTTACCAGTAGCACAATATAGACACCCTTCTGATTGGGGTTATAGATTGGTCCACAACTCACCCATAATGTCATATTAGGGGCATGTCAGTTAGATTACTACATCCCTATGTCTCAGTTATAGATTCAGTCTTATTCATAGAACTCAGTTCAGTATTATAGAAATCCAAGACTGTTAGATACAGTCAATTCAGTACAGTGTAGAAATCAACTAGTTCCATCAGTATCAGGACTATCAGTACAGTAAATCATGTTATCAGTATACAGTTTTAATACCGTTATAAATAGCCAATCAGACAAGTTCTTCATAATAAGAACAGTCAAAAATAGTTTTTCTTTTATCAATAATACGACATTAGTTCCTTAGTTAATCAGACAAGTTCTACATTCAATATACTGGCGCATTTGCGCTATGGTGTCTTATACCATAGGTTAAGAAGCACGAGCTCCTGAGCATCCTTAGTACATCAGATGTTTAGCATCCTGACTAGCAGTGAATCCTTATTATTTGATGATAGCATGATTATTTTGTTACGTTAATATTCAGTAGTTTGAATTTAGTTTGGGACATGTCCTATCAACTCCACAGTTTTTAGAAAATTTATTTCAATTTTGGGTATTTTAATACCCCATTTCAGACATTGTTCTATATTCATTACTAGTTCAGTTTTGAACCTTATGGCTTTACAGATTATATTTTACATATTTACAGTATATTATTCAGTGCTCAGTTATAGATATCAGTCATGGGTTAGGTTGTGGTCCTTTGGGGTCATGAGCATCGTGTAACGCTTCGGGTACAAGATTTTGGGTGTTACAAAATTAGTATCATAGCCTAAGGTTCAACAGTATCCTAAATTGTGCATGGGTGTGTTGTGTACCACACATATGTGCAGGAGACTATGAGATCTTTTAGGAACAGTTTCCTTTCTTTCATGTCTCAAATCGTGATATAGAAAAGTTCTCTAAGAAACTCATGTAGATTTCTCTCATACTTTACTTGTATCAACTTTACCTTACTTTCAAGGTAACAAAAATAGTGAAGCTCAAAGTCATAGAGATAGGGCTTTCTCAGCCGGTCCCCACAGATAGTTAGTATGGGATTGCCCACAGGATCAAAAGTATCTGATCAGTTTAATTATATTACAGAGTTTTACATGTCTTATTCATGATCATGAGAACTCATTCGCAAAAACAAAATTTGATATGTCATCAGATCCTTTCTCAGAATCCTATGATAGCATATGACCTAGATTTTGTAGCATGAACTTAGGTTTTTAGCTGAAGAAGTGTTAGGATAATGTTATCCAAATTGAATAGATATTAGATTCATGGGGATAGTTGTACCAAGGTAGGCCACTAGGCTTGAAAAGTGCAAGCAAGAATTTAAGAGTATTGATCTAAATTAAAGTATGAAGGTATGGATGTGAATTAGGAGATATAATATTAGTATTATACAAAGAAACAAAATCAGATGATATGTTTAGTAAGGCAATGCATATGTAGTAAAGAGTGTAAGCATGTGATGATTATTGTAGTTCAGTACAGAGCATAGTAAAGTGTTCACAGACTTATGATGATGTCTTAAAGACAAGGGGGAGATGATAGATCAAGTGACCAATTTAGGATCCCAGATTCCAGTAGTAGTGCCAGTACGTATAAAAAAGCGGTAAGGGAAGATGATTCTCTTCTCATTCTTATCTTAGTGTAAATTTAGGTACTTCAGTCAGCATGATGCCTTACAACTCAGTTCCATGAACACAATTTATATTCATATGCTTTCTATAGAATAATGTAAGATTCTAGTTCCCCGCTTAAGGAGTTCAGTTCTATTCCCCTCAGTAATCCATATCATGTCCTATGAAGCCAAAAAACTCAAAAATCCGATCATTCATATCATGACTCATGTTCTCATGTTGCATTTTACATTAAACACAGCTTCCATGGCTTATGCTATGCCTTTACTAATCAGTTAAATTTAGGCTATGTTATGCATATCCTTAGTTTAGACCTCTTATTGAATCCACGATTTTTATATTCTATTCCTTAGCTTCAATCAAGTGTCAAGTTCTGTTAGTGTCCATTCAGGCTTCATGTCCTTGTGATTAAACCCTTCAGTGAGCTCTCTTTGTTAAAATAGTGTAGTGATTGGCAGCTACTTAGAAGGAAGAGAATGGATGTTTTATGTTAAGACAAGATTGTTGCATGCTTATTTGACACGAGGCTGTAGTGATTAAGATAGGCTTGTATTTCATGTTAGTGTGCTAGTAAAGTTAAAGAAAGAGTTTGTAATGAGAAGTTGGGAAAGTTCAAAGTATGCGTGAGAGTTTACATTCTAATTCTTGACTTATGTCGGTCTTCACTGTATGGCTATCAAAAAACTCAGTAACAATGTTAGTTGCAGTTTCAGATATCAAAACTCAGTATTCAGTTCCAGTATAAGTCACAATCATAGTCTTAGCTAAAGTCTCAGTCGCAATCTCAGTATAGTAACCAGATCAACAACTAAGCTCAGTTTCAAGTTTGCTTGACCACAACGTAAAAGTCTACAGAGTATTTCAGAATCATGCTATACGCCTTGGTCTAGCATTCTCAGAGAATACCATCTTTATGAATTCATTCTTAGTTACCCTGTGCTACCTTATCAGCTAATACATTTTGTGTATAATACTTTATAGTCTCAGTCCAGCTATTCAGACGAAGAATGGTTTAGTCTTAAACGTCTAATATTCATCTATCAGCTACCCATTTAATCAGATAAGTTTGCATATTTATGTACTTATGTTCAACACCGATGTGAATCTTTTTAGTAATATCAGTTTTAGTTCAAGAGGCTCAGTCATTTCATCTTAAAGGATTTTCGTAGGCCTCAACTTATCTTACTAAACTTTTGCCAAGTGATGATTTTCTTATTTAGTTGTCTTGTTTAGACAAGGAAAAGATTTCCTTGCACCCAAAGTCCCCTCGAACTCTATAGAAAGAGTGCTAAAGAAAGGCTCTAGTCGATATAAGTTTTTATCATGAGTAAGTCCGTAAAAATAGAAAGTCAGTCTATTAGTCAGACAGACAAGTTCACATGGTTTAGATTTTCATCCCTTCCATCTGGACGTACTATCTTAAGCGTCATGAATGTAACCATTTTAATATGAACCAACTCGATTGGTGCACGCTCATCCCAGCTCATGTATCATGCCTCAGTTTCAGATCACAGATATTCTGTTAAGACTTAGCTCATAGATGCCTTGTCCATCACTTCAATTTCCTCATTAACTCAACCAAGTCAGTATTATTCGAGGGACATAGATACCCAAGGGGGAGATACACTACGAATCTCTATACTTTCATAACAAGAACATCTTTTTCTTCCTTCTCATAATGAATCCAGTTTAGGAGTAGTGGGTATTCATAAGTTGACCCCCAAGTTTCTATCTCAGCTGTTAGCCATTTATTTATTGGCTCATTTCAGATCATAATATTTAGCTCATGTATCATGTTTTAGACCCACCAACGTTCTCAAGTATCCGATCATGGATATTTAGCAATTAAGCTCACACTCAGCCCAAGGTAATATTTTTGATCAAACTTATCCTGTTTTATGTTTAGGTTTTAGTTACAAATTCGGTATTCAGTTACATGATCAATTTTTATTTCAAACTTGGTATCTTTACCCTCAATTTTTTAGTCACATATTCATGAGTTAGTTCAGTCATTTATTCACGTATCAGATATACGTGATCAGCTTATCAGTACTCTTAGTCATACATTCATGTATCAGCTTAGTCATGAAATCATACATCTGTTATGCATGCTCAGTGTGAATCTCATTAATGTCGATCAGGTAGTCATGTTTTTGTTATTCATGTTAAGTCTAAAATTTAGCTTATCATTACTCCCAATTCAACCAGTCTCATTCGAGGATAAATGTTATGAAGAGAGAAATATTGTAATACCACCTACTTTTACCTGGCTTAAAATCATCCTAGAACTGTCAAAGACTTGTATAAAAGAACAATCCCCTTTTATAAATGTGGTACTTTCAAAATTTTCACTTTTTGTCATGTGGGAAATTTAATAAAATTTCCATAGATATAAATCCACCCAAATAAGATTTTCGTGATCATCTTCTCATTCCTCTCAGTTATACATTCATGTATCAGCTTATTCATGAAATCATGCATCAGATATGCATGCTTAGTATGAATCTCCGTAATTTCGGTGGGGTAGTCATGTTTTTGTAGTTCATGTTCAGTATAAACTTCAAATTATCATTCCTCCTATTTCAATCAATGTTATTCGAGGAAAAATATTCCTAATGAAGAGGTATTGTAATACCCCATACTTCTACCTGATAGAAAATTATCCCAGAAATGTCAAATACTTGTTTCAATGAAGAATCCACTTTTATTCATATGTTATTTTCAAGATTTTCTCTTTTTGTCATATGGGGAATTCAATAAGCTTTCAATCGATGCCAAATTCGGCCAAATCAGATATGCATGATCAACTTATCAGTACTCTTCGTCATACATTCATGTATCGACTTAGTTATAAAATCATACATCTGATATGCATGCTTAGAATAAATCTCAATAATGTCAGTCAGGTAGTCATATTTCCATTTTTCATGTTCAGTATAAACTTTAGCTTATCGTTCCTACCATATCAATCAGTCTCATTTGAGAACAAATGTTCCCAAGGGGGAGATATTGTTATTCCCCATACTTCTACCTTGCATAAAATAGTTCCATAAAAGTCAAAAACTTGTGTCAAAGAAGAACCCACTTTTATACATATGGTATTTTAAAAATGTTCCCAAGGGGGAAATATTTTAATACCCCGTACTTTTACCTAGCTTAAAATTGTCCCAAAAATCTGAAAGGCTTATTTCAAAGAAGAAACCACTTTTATACATGTGTTAATTTAAATATTTTCACTTTTTGTCATGTGGAAATATCAATCAACTTTTCATTGATACCAAAGAGGGCCAAATGAAATATGCGTGATCTGCTTATCAGTATTTTCAGTCGTATATTCATGTATCTGCTCAGACATGAAATCATGCATCAGATATGCATGCTCAGTATGAATCTCAGTAATGTCAATCAGGTAGCCATGTTTCCATTGTTTATGATCAGTATGTACTTTAGCTTAGCGTTCCTACCATTTCAATTAGTATCATTTGAGAATGAATGTTCCCAAGGAGGAGATATTATAACTCCCCACACTTCTACCTAGCTTAAAATCATCCAAGAAATTTCAAAGACTTATTTCAAAAAAGAATGCACTTTTATACATGTGGTATTTTCAAGATATTTACTTTTACACTTGTGGGAAATTCAATAATCTTTCCATTGATATTAATCTTTTAAAGTCAGATATGCATGGTAAGCTTATAAGTACTTTCAGTCATATATTCATGTATCAGCTTTGTCATAAAATCATGCATCAGATATGCATGCTGAGTATAACTCTCAGTAATGTCAGTCAGATAGTCATGTTTCAAATGTTCATGTTTAGTATGAACTTTAGCATATCGTCCCTCTCATTTCAATCAGTCTTATTCAAGGATGAATGTCCTCAAGGGGGTGATATTTTAATACACCATACTCTTACCTGTCTTAAAATCATCCCAGATATGTCAAAGACTTGTTTCAAAAAAGAATAAACTTTTATACATGTGGTATTTTAAAGATTTTCACTTTTTGTCTTGTGGGAAATTAAATAAGCTTCCTATCGATATCAAATCTTCCAAAATTAGATATGCGTGATCAACTTATAAGTACTCTCAGTAATACATTCATGTACCTGCTCAGTCATGAAAAAATGCATCAGATATGCATGCTCAGTATTAATCTTAGAAATGCCAGTCAGGTAGTCATGTTTCCATTGTTCATGTTTAGTATGTACTTCATCTTATCATTCCTACAATATCAATCAGTCTCATTTGAGAAAAAATGTTCCCAAGGGGGAGATATTGTAATTCCCCATACTTCTAGCTTGATTAAAATAGTCCCATAAAGGTCAAAGAGTTGTTTTAAAGCAGAATCCACTTTTACACATATGGTATTTTAAAAATTATCACTTTTTTCATGTGGTAAATTCAAATAACTTTTCATCAATATAAAATTCGCCCAAATCTAACACCCTGACGAAGAGTTAGAGCCTTTTCAGTGAGATAGTGTATCACATGAGCCATTGCCTCATTGCGGAGTAGTCTTAAATGGAAATTGTGAATTTTCCGTGTTGCTTCATGGTAGTAGCACGTCATGCCAAACTTTTACGTCATAAACAAAGTGGCAACGCGATAGCTCCACATTGTGCCATAATGCAATTTCTTATTTATCACTTTCCAGAGACACGGTGCGCTAGCGCCGTATCGCCCCAAGGGTCCACAACAGGAAATTTTCACAGAATTTAAGTATACGTCAAAGAGTTAAAAGTGTCAATTTATCACCCCCTATATAAACCCAATAACATGTGACTCAACCATATTTTATCCTAATTATAGTGTTTCTCTAAAGTTTCTCTCAAGAACAAGCGAGAATTTTCATTTGGGAATTCAAATTCAAGAATCTCTCTATCAATCTTCATATAATCAAGAACTAAGGTATGTACAGTGTTAATTCATGGAGTTTTTTATCCATGAAGCCCAAGAATCATTTTTTAAATCTTGTATTGTTAATATTTAGTTGTGGGTTGATTACGTTCTTGTGATTATGGTTGTATATTTCCAAATTTGGAATCTTTATGAGTTGTTCATTAACCTATGATAGTATGTGGTTTCAAACATGTGAAATTGTGTTTAAATATGGAGTTTTATTGTACTAATTCGATGGTCATTTTATGCCCTAAGTCATGCATCCTAGGTGTTTGATAAAATGTTTAAGAGAATAGAAATTATGCAATATAGCTCAATTGAGAGCCAAGTGATAAATGCATGCTTTTTCCTATGACCAAAAATACTTCCATGATATTGTGTGCATTATGAATGGTTGTGGGAATGTCCATGAGAATAGGTTGATGAAAGTATGATATGCTTATATGCAATTCCATTCATATACTAGACTATGATAACCATGTACTTTATGAAATCCCCAAATTGGTGTATTATGAATTTTTTATATTGGTCTTATGCTCAAGAAGTGTCATGTCCTTTCAGTTTCATGCTAACAAGTCCTGGAAGTACTTGTACCCAACAATTTAGCTATGTTCCAAGATCTAGTGTCATGCTTTCTTGATACTCTCAGTCAAGCCGTGATCGATGGAACTCATCTATCAGTCATGTGATGCAGGCAAACTCAGTAATCTCAGTAGTTCAGTAATTTCAGTGATCTCAATACTAAGTAATATCGATAACCTCAGTATTCGCAGAAATCTCAGTAATTTCAATACTATCCATCAGTCCTCAGATTGCAAAAGCATTACATCAGTCAATGAAACTCAGTGGACTCAGTTTAGTCCACTAAACAATACTATTAGTATCAGTTCAGTTCAGTTAATCCATTTAATGTCTATTCAGTTGGTAGTAGGAGTTAGCACCGAGTGAACCCAAGGATAGGAACTCATTTGTTATATGATTGTGTAATTCTTAGGAGAAATCCTTGCGTTCCAGAACTACATAGCAAGCATAGGTTAAAATATTAGAGCCTTCTATATGAGGGTAGATGAGGTGGCTTAACCTGTTATATGAAGGTTCTCACCTTTCTCACATGAGTTACCTATCATATGAGGGTTACTCACAGATTATCCTTACTAGTGGCACGGTATAGACACCCTTCTAATTAGGGTTACAAATTGGTCCCCAACTCAGCCATAATGGCGTATTAGGGGCATGTCCGTTAGATTACTACATCTGTCAGTCTCAGTTATATATACAGTCTTTGTCATAGAACTCAGTTCTGTTCTATAGAAATCCAGGACCGTCAGATACAATCAATTCAGTACAGTGCAGAAATCAACTAATTCCATCAGTATCAGGACAACCAGTACAGTCATCCATGTTATAAGTATTCAGTTTTAATACTGTTATATATAGTCAATCAGACAAATTCTTGATAATAAGAACTATTAGAAAAAGTCATTCCTTTATCAACATTACAACATTAGTTCCTCAGTACTCCATAGACTCAGTTACTCAGTATCCCAATATTAGTACCAAGATATCAGTAAATCCACTTTCTTATAATTCATGAGTCAGTGTTATCACAATCTCAGTTGCAGTTAAGTATCCTTACATGTATTCTCATGCTTATTTTATATAGTCAGTTATTATAGTTCATGCAAAGGAACCCTTCCATTTAGCCTACCTCACTTGCATACCAGTACATTTAATGTACTGGCGTATTTGCACTATGGTGTGTTATACCATAGGTTAAGAAGCACGAGCTCCCGAGCATCCTTAGTACATTAGGCGTTTAGTATCCTGACTAGCATTCAATCCTCATTATTTGAGGAATGCATGATTATATTGTTATGTTAAGATTTTAGTAGTTTGAATTTAGTTTGGGACAAGTCCCATCAACTTCACAATTTTCAAAAAATTTATTTCAATTTTGGGTATTTTAATACCCCATTTCAGAAATTGTATATTCAGTATTAGCTCAGTTTTGAACCTTATGGGTTTACACCTTATATTTTGCATATTTATAGTTTATTATTCAGTACTAAGTTATAGATATCATTCATAGGTTAGCTTGGGGTCCTTTGGGGTTCTGAGCATCATGTAACAATTTGGGTACCAGATTTTGGGCGTTACAAACTTGGCATCATAGCCTAAGTTTCAAAAGTGTCCTACGAAGTCTGAAAATATGAATCTAGTAGAGTCGTGTGCATGGGTGTGTTGTGTACCACACATGTGCTGGAGGCTATGAGATCTTTTAAGAACAATTTCCTTTCTTTCATGTCTCAAATAGTGCTATAGAAAAGTTCTCTAAGAAACTCATGTAGATTCCTCTCATACTTCACTTATATAAACTTCACCTTACTTTCAAGGTAACAAAATAGTGAAGCTCAAAGTTCTAGAGATAGGGCTTTCTCATCTAGTCCTTATAAATAGTTAGTATTGGATTTCCCATAGGCTCAAAAGTATCCGATCAGTTTAGTTATATTCCAGAGTTGTACGCATCTTATTCATGATCATGAGAACTCATTCGCAAAAACAAAATTTTATATGTCATCAGATCTCTTCTCAGAATCCTATGATAGCATATGACCTAGATTTAAAAGCATGAACTCAGGAGTTTAGTAGAAGTAGAGTTATGATAACGTTATCCAAATTGAATAGATATTAGATTCATGGGTATAGTTGTACCAAGGTAGACCAGTACGCTTGAATAGTGCATGCAAAAATTTTAGAGTATTGATCTAAATTTAAGTGTGAAGGTATGGATATAAATTAGGAGATATAATATTAGTATTATACAAAGAAACAAAAGCAGATGATATGTTTAATAAGGCAATACATATGTCGTAAAGAGTGTAAGTATGTGATGATTATTACAGTTCAATTCAGAGTATAGTAACGTGTTCACAGACTTATGATGATATCTTAAAGCCAAGGGGGAGATGACAGATCAAGTGACAAATTTAGTCTCCAAGATTCCAATAGTAGTGCCAGTACGTTTAAAAAAGTAGTAAGAGAAGATGATTCCCGACCCATCCATATCTTACTGTAAATTTTTGTACTTCAGTCAGCATAATGCCAAAGCATGGCTCACAACTCAATTTCATGTACACAACTTATATTCATATGCTTTCCATAAAATAATGTAAGATTCTAGTTCCCCGCTTAAGGAGTTCAGTTCTACTCCCCTCAGTAATGCATATCATGTCTCATGAATGCAGAAAACTCAAAAATCCAATCATGCATATCATGGATCATGTTCTCATGTCACGCTTTACATTAAACATAGCTTCTATGGCTCATGCTATGCCTTTAATAATCAGTTAAATTCAGACTATGTTATGCATATCCTCAGTTTAGAACTCTTTTTGAATCCATGATTTTTATATTCTAATCCTCAGGCTTCAATCAAGTGTCAGGTTCTGTTAGTGTCTATTCATTCTTCATGTCCTTCTGATTTAACCCTTCAGTGAGCTCTCTTTGTTAAAATAGTGTAGTGATTGGCAGTTACTTAGAAGGAAGAGAATGGATGTTTTATGTTAAGACAAGATTGTTGCATGCTTATTTTACATGAGGGTGTAGTGATTAAGATAGGCTTGTATTTCATGTTAGTGTGCCACTAAAGTTAAAGAAAGAGTTTGTAATTAGAACTTGCGAAAGTTCTGAGTATGCATAAGAGTATACATTCTGATTCTCGACTTATGTTGGTTTTCACTGCATGGCTATCCAAAAACTCAGTTACCATGTCAGTTGCAGTTTCAGATATTAGAACTCAGTATTCAGTTCCACTATAAATCTTGATCATAGTCTTAGTTAAATTCTCAATCACAGTCTCAGTATAGCAATCAGATCAACAACTCAGCTCAGTTTCAAGTTTGCTTGACCAAAGCGTACAAGTCTACAGACTATTTCAGAATCATGTTATATACCTTGGTCTAGCATTCTTAGATAATACCATCTTTATGAATTCATGCTCAGTTTCCTTGTGTTCAACACCGATCTGAATCTTTTTAGTAATATCAGTTGTAGTGTAAGCAGCTTAGTCATTTCATCTTAAAGAGTTTTCATAGGCCTCAACTTATCTTACCAAACTTTAGCCAAGTGATAATTTTCTTATTCAGTTGTCTTGTTTAGACAATTCCAAGATTTCCTTGCACCCTAATGCCACTAGAACTCTATATAAAGAGTTCTAAAGAAAGGCTCCAATCGACTATAAGTTTTCATCATGATTAAGTCCAGTAAAACCAGAAAGTCAGTCTTTCAGTCAGACAAACAAGTTCACATGGTTTATATTTTCGTCCCTTCCATCTAGATGTACTATCTTAAGCCTCATGAATGTAACCATTTTAATATGAACCAACTATATTGGTGCAATCTTATCCCAGCTCATGTATCATGCCTCAGTTTCAGATCATAGATATTCAGTTAAGACTTACCTCGTAGATACCTTATGCATCGCTTCAGTTTCTTCAGTGATTCAGCTAAGTTAGCATTATTCGAGGGACATAGAGACCCAAGGGGGAGATACGCTATGAATCTCTAGACTTTTACAAGAACATCTTTTTCTTTTTTCTCGTAATGAATCCAATTTACGAGTACTGGGTATTCATAAGTTGGACCCCAAGTTTCTATCTTACTTGTGAGCTATTTATTTAGGGGCTTAAGATAGATCGTAATATTTAGCTCATGTATCATGTTTTAGACCCAGCAACGTTATCAAGTTTCAGCTCATGCATATTTAGCTATTAAGCTTAGACTTAGCCCAAGGTAATATTTTTTCTCAAGCTTATCCTATTTCATGTTCAGGTTTCATTTACAAATTTAGTAATCACTTACATGCTCAATTTTCATTTCAAACTTGATATCTTCACCCTTAAATTTTCAGTCACATATTCATGAGTTAGTTAAGTCACTTATTCACGCATCAGGTACTCTCAGTCATACGTTTATATATCAGCTCAGCCATGAAATCATGCATCTACTATGCATGCTCAGTGTGAATCTCAGTAATGTCAGCCAGGTAGTCATATTTCCATTATTCATGTTCAGTATAAAATTCAGCTTATCATTCCCCCTAATTCAATCAGTCTCATTCGAGGATAAATATTATGAAGAGAGAGATATGGTAATACATCCTAATTTTACTTGGCTTAAAATCATCCCAGAAGTGTCAAAGACTTGTATCAAAGAAGAATCCACTTTTATACATGTGGTATTTTCAAAATTTTCACTTTTTTGCATGTGGGAAATTTAATAAAAATTCCATTGATATAAATCCGCCTAAATTAGATATGCGTGATCAGCTTATCACAACTCTCAGTTATATATTCATGTATCAGCTCATTCATAAAATCATGCATCGAATATCCATGCTTAGTATGAATCTCCGTAATTTCAATGAGGTAGTTATGATTTTGTTGTTCATGTTCAGTATAAACATTAAATTATTTTTCCTCCCATTTTAATTAGTCTCATTCAAGGACAAATATTCTCAAAGGGGAGATATTGTAATACCCCATACTTCTACTTGACAGAAAATCATCCCAGAAATGTCAAATACTTGTTTTAATGAAGAATCCACTTTTATACATGTGGTATTTTCAAGATTTTCTCTTTTTGTCTTGTGGAGAATCGAATAAGCTTTTAATCGATACCAAATTCTTCCAAATCAGATATACGTGACCAAATTATCAGTACTCTTCATCATACATTCATGTATCAGCTTAGTCATAAAATCATACACCTAATATGCATGCTTAGTATAAATCTGAGTAATGTCACTCAGGTAGTTATATTTCCGTTTTTCATGCTCAGTATGAAATTCAGCTTATCGTTTCTCCTATTTCAAACATTATTATTCAACGACGAATGTTCCCAAGGGAGAGATATGTTAATACCCCGTACTTTTACCTACCCTAAAATTGGCCAAAAAAAGTCAAAGACTTATTTTAAATAAGAAACCACTTTTATACATGTGTTATTTTAAATGTTTTCACATTTTGTTATGTAAAAAAATCAATAAGCTTTCCATTGATATCAACTCGGCCTAAATCAGATATGCATTATCAGCTAATCAGTACTTTCAGTCATATATTCATGTTTCAGCTCAGTCATGATATCATGCATCAGATATGCATGCTCAGTATGAATCTCAGTAATGTCCGTCAAGTTGCCATGTTTCCATTGTTTATGATCAGTATGTACTATAGCTTATCGTTCCTACCATTTCAATTAGTCTCATTTGAGAATGAATGTTCCCAAGGAGGAGGTATTATAATTCCCCATACTTCTACCTAGCTTAAAATCTTCCAAGAAATTTTAAAGACTTGTTTCAAAAAAGAATTCACTTTTATACATGTGGTTTTTTAAAGATTTTTACTTTTTGTCTTGTGGGAAATGCAATAAGCTTTTCATTGATATTAAATTTGTCCAAATTAGATATGCGTGATAAGCTTATCAGTACTCTCAGTCATATATTCATGTATCAGCTCAGTCATGAAATCATGCATCAGATATGCATACTGAGTATAACTCTCAGTAATATCAGGCAGATATTCATGTTTCAAATGTTCATGTTTAGTCTAAACTTTAGCATATAATTCCTCCCATTTCAAACAAACTTATTCGAGGAAGAATGTTCCCAGAGGGGAGATATTTTAATCCGCCTTAGTTTTACCTGACTTAAAATCATCCCAGATATGTCAAAAACTTGTTTCAAAAAAGAATCCACTATTATACATGTGGTATTTTCAAGGTTTTCAATTTTTGTCATGTGGGAAATTGAAAAATCTTTCCATCGATATCAAATCTTTTAAAATTAGAGATGTGTGATCAGCTTATAACTACTCTCAGTAATACATTTATGTATCCGCTCGGGCATGCAAAAATGCATCAGATATGCATGCTCAGTATGAATCTTAGTAATGTCAGTCAGGTAGTCATGTTTCCATTGTTTATGTTCAGTATGTACTTCAGCTTATCGTTCCTACCATTTCAATCAGTCTCATTTGAGAACAAATGTTCCCAAGGGGGAGATATTGTAATTCGCGTACTTCTACCTTGCTTAAAATCGTCCTAGAAACGAGAAAGACTTGTTTCAAAGAAGAATCCACTCTTATACACATGGTATTTTAAAAATTATCACTTTTTTCATATGGTAAATTCAATAAGCTTTTCATCAATATCAAATTCACCCATATACGATACCATGACGAAGAGTTAGAGCCTTTTCAGTGAGACAGTGTATCACATAAGCCATTACCTCATTGCGGAGTAATCTTTAATGGCAAATGTCAATTTCCTCTGTTGCTCCGTGTTAGTTGCGCGTCATGCTAAACTTTAAGGTCGCAAACAAAGTGGCAACGCAATAGCTCCACATTGCGCCATAATGCAGTTTCTTATTTATCACTTTCCAAAGACACGGTGCACTAGCACCGCATCGCCCCAAGGGTCCACTCGGGAAGTTTTCAAAGAATTTAAATATACGTCCAAGAGTTAAAAGTGTCAATTTATCACCCCTATATAAACCCAATAACATGTGATTCAGCCATATTTCACCCTAATTATAGCGTTTCTCTAAAGTTTGTCTCAAGAACAAACGAGAATTTTCATTTGGGAATTCAAATTCAAGACTCAAATTCAACAACCTCTCTATCAATCTTCATAGAATCAAGAACTAAGGTATGCACAATATTCATTCATGGATTTTTTTTATCCATGAAGCCCAAGAATCAAGTTTTAAATCTTGTATTGTTAATATTTAGTTGTGAGTTAATTATGTTCTTGTGATTAGGGTTGTATGATTCCAAATTTGGAATCTTTATGTGTTATTCAATATCCTATGATAGTATGCGGCTTCAAACATGTGAAATTGAGTCAAAATATGGAGTTTTGTTGTACTAATTTGATGCTCATTTGTATTCCCTAAGTCATGCATCCTAGATGTTTGATAAAATGCTTAAGAGAATAGAAATTATGCAATATAGCTTCATTGAGACCCAAGTGATAAATGCATGCTTTTTCCTATGACCAAGAATAACTTCCATGATATTGTGTGCATTACGAATGGTTGTGGGAATGTCCAAGCAAATAGGTTGATGAAAGTATGACATGTTTATATGCAATTCCATTCATGTACTAGACTATGATAACCATGTGCTTCATGAAATCCCCAAATTGGTGTATTATGAATTGTTGATGTTGGTCTTATGTTCAAGCAGTGTAATGTCCTATCAGTTTCATGCTATCAAAGACCTGGGAGTACTTGTACCCGACAATTTAGCTATGTTCCAAGATCCAGTGTCATGTTTTCTTGATACTCTCAGTAAAGCCGTGATCGATGGAACTCATCAGTAAGTCGTGTGACACAAAAAAACTCAGTAATCTTAGTAATTCAGTGATTTCAGTGTTCTCAATACTCAGTAATATTGATAACCTCAGTATTCATAGAAATCTCAGTAACTTCAATACTATCCATCTGTCCTCATATTTCAGCTGTATTACATCAGTCAACGAAACTTAGTGGACTCAGTTTAGTTTACTAAACAATACCCTTAGTATCAATTCAGTTCTGTTAATCCGTTTAGTGTCTATTCAGTTGGGAGTAGAATTTAGCACTGAGTGAACCCAAGGATAGGAACTCACTTGTTATATTAGGGTGTAATTCTTAAAAGAAATCCTTACGTTCCAGAACTATATAGCAAGCGTAGGTTCAGATATCAGAGCCTGCTAAATAAGGGTAGATGAGGTGGCTTAACCTGTTATATGAAGGTTCTCACCTTTCTCGGATGAGTTACCTATCATTTGAGTGTTACTCACAGATTGTCCTTACCAGTGGGACGATATTGACATCCTTTTAATTGGGTTTACAGATTGGTCCCTAACTCAGCCATAATGGCGTATTAGGGGTATGTCGGTTAGATTACTCCATCCGCCAGTCTCAGTTCTAGATCCAGGACCTTCAGATACAGTCAATTCAGTACAGTGCAGAAATCAACTAGTTCCATCAGTATCAGGACTATCAATATTATCATCCATGTTATCGGTATTCAGTTTTAATACTGTTATATATAGTCAATCATACAAGTTCTTCATAATAAGAACTGTAAAAAATAGTCATTTCTTTATCAACAATACGACATCAGTTCCTCAGTAGTCCATAGACTCAGTTACTCAGTATCCCAATATTAGTACCCAGATATCAGTAAATCCACTTTGTTAGAATTCATGAGTCAGTGTTATCACGATCTCAGTTGTAGTTAAGTATCCTTGCATGTATTCTCATGTTTATTTTGTATGGTCAGTTATTATCATTCATGCATAGGAACCCTTTCATTTAGCCTACCTCACTTGCATACCAGTATATTCAATGTACTGGCGCATTTGCGCTATGGTGTCTTATACCATAGGTTAAGAAGCATGAGCTCCCGAGCATCCCTAGTACATAAGACGTTTAGCATCCTGACTAGCATTGAATATTCATTATTTGAGGATAGTATGATTTTTTTGTTACATGAAGATTTCAGTAGTTTGAATTTAGTTTGGGACATGTCCAATCAACTACACACTTTTCAGAAAATTTATTTCAATTTTGGGGTTTTTAATACCCCATTTCAGACATTTTTCTATATTTAGTATTAGTTCAATTTTTAATACCACAAGCTTATATTTTGCATATTTACAGTATATTATTCAGTGCTCAGTTATAGATATCAGTTATGGGTTAGCTTGTGGTTCTTTGGGGTCATTAGCATCGCGTAACGTTTTGGGTACCAGATATTGGGCGTTACAAACATAGTGTCATAGCCTAAGGTTTAGCAGTGTCCTACGATGTATGAAAAGATGAATCTAGTAAAGTTTTGTGCATGGGTGTGTTGTGTACCACACATATGTGCAGGAGTCTATGAGATGTTTTAGGAACAGTTTCCCTTCTTTCATGTCTCAAATTATGCTATAGAAAAGTTCTCTAAGAAATTCATTTAGATTCCTCTCGTACTTCACTTATATGAACTTCACCTTACTTTCAAGGTAACAAAAACAGTGATGCACAAAGTCCTAGAGATAGGTCTTTGTTAGCCATTCCCCGTAGATAGTTAGTATGGGACAGCCCACAGGCTCAAAAGTATCTGATCAGTTTAGTTATATTCCAGAGTGGTACAGATCTTATTCATGATCATGAGAACTCATTCGCAAAAACAAAATTTGATATGTCATCAGATCCCTTCTCAGAATCCTATGATAGCATATGACCTAGATTTAGAAGAATGAATTCAGGAGTATAGAAGAAGTAGAGTTAGGATAACGTTGTCTAATTTGAATAGATATTAGATTCATGGGGATAGTTGTACCAAGGTAGAACAGTAGGCTTGAACAGTGCAAGCAAGAATTTAAGAGTATTGACCTAAATTTAAGTATTAAGGTATGGATGTGAATTAGGAGATATAAATTAATACTATACAAAGAAACAAAAGCAGATGATATATTTAGTAAGGCAATGCATTTGTCGTAAAAAGTGTAAGTATGTGATAATTATTGCAGTTCAGTTCGGAGTATAGTGGAGTGTTCATTGACTTATGATGATGTCATAAAGCTAAGGGGGAGATGATAGATCAAGTGACCAATTTAGGTTCCCAAATTCCAGCAGTAAGGGAATATGATTCCCGACCCATTCTTATCTTTGTGTTAATTTTGGTACTTCAGATAGCATGATGCCTACGTATGCCTCACAACTCAGTTCCATGAACACAAGTTATATTCATATGCTTTCCATAGAATAATGTATGATTCCAGTTCCCTGCATAAGGAGTTTAGTTATATTCCCCTCAGTAATGCATATCATGTTCCGTGAATGCAGAAACTCAAAAATTAGATCATGCATATCATGACTCATATTCTTATGTCGCGCTTTACATTAAAAGCAGCTTCCATGGCTCATGCTACGTCTTTACTAATTAGTTAAATTCAGACTATGTTATTCATATCCTTAGTTTAGACCTTTTATTGAATCTATGATTTTTATATTCTATTCCTCAGGCTTCAATCAAGTATCAAGTTCTGTTAGTGTCTATTTATGCTTCATGTCCTCTAGATTTAACCCTTCAGTAAGCTCTCTTTGTTAAAATAGTGTAGTGATTTGCAGTTACTTAGAAGAAAGAGAGTGGATGTTTTATTTTAAGACAAGATTTTTGCATGCTTATTTTACATGAGGGTGTAGTGATTAAGATAGGCTTGTATTTCTTCTTAGTGTGCCAGTAAAGTTAAAGAAAGAGTTTGTACTTAGAAGTTGCGAAAGTTCTGAGTATGGTAAGAGTATACATTCTAATTCTTGACTTAGGTCGGTCTTCACTGCATGGCTATCCAAAAATTTAGTTGCCAGGTCAGTTGCAGTTTCAGATACTACAACTCAGTATTTAGTTCCAGTATAAGTCACAATTACAGACTTAGTTAAAGTCTCAATCACAGTCTCAGTATAGCAATCAGATCAACAACTCAGCTCAGTTTTAAGTTTGCTTGACCACAGCGTACAAGTCTACAGACTATTTAAGAATCATGTTGTACGCCATGGTCTATCATTCTCAGATAATACCATCTTTATGAATTCATGCTCAGTTACCTTATGTTACCTTGTCAGCCATTATATTTTGTGTAAATACTTTATAGTCTCAGTGCAGCTATTCAGACGAAGTATAGTTCAATCTTAAAGGTCCAATATTTAGCTATCAGCTACCTAGTTAATTAGATAAGTTTGAATATTTATGTACTTCTATTCAACAACGATGTGAATATTTTTAGTAATATCAGTTGTAGTGCAAGAGGCTTAGTTGTTTCATCTTAAAGGGTTTTCGTAGGTCTCAACTTATCTTACCAAACTTTAGCCAAGTGATGATTTTCTTATTCAGTTGTCTTGTTTAGACAAGTCCAAGATTTCCTTGCACCCTAAGGCCACTAGAACTCTATACAAAGAGTGCTAACGAAAGGCTCCAGTCAGCTATAAGTTTTTATCATTAGTAAGTCCGTCAAACCAGAAAGTCAGTCTATAAGTCAGACAGATAAGTTTGCATGGTTTAGATTTTTGTCCCTTCCATCTAGACGTACTATCTTAAGCCTCATGAATGTTACCATGTTAATATGAACAAACTAGATTGGTGCAAGCTCATCCCAGCTCATGCCTCAGTTTCAGATCGCAGGTATTCATTAAGACGTACCTCATAGATGCCTTGTGCATCGCTTCAGTTTCCTCAGTGACTCAGCCCATTTAGTATTATTCGAGTGACATAGAGACCCAAGGGGGAGATACACTATGAATCCCTAGACTTTCATGACAAGAGCATCTTTTTCTTTTTTCTCGTAATGAATGCAGTTTAGGAGTAATGGATATTCAGAAGTTGACCCCTAAGTTTCTATCTCAACTGTAAGCCATTTATTTAGGGGCTCGGTTCAGATCATAATATTTAGATCATGTATCATGTTTTAGACCCAGAAATATTCTCAAGTTTCCACTCACGCATATTTATAAATTATGCTCAGACTCATCCCAAGGTAATATTTTTTCTCAAGCTTTTATTGTTTTATGTTAAGGTTTTAGTTACAAATTTGGTATTCAGTTACATTCTCAATTTTCATTTCAAACTTGGTATCTTTACCCTCAAATTTTCAGTCACATATTCATGAGTTAGTTCAGTCATTTATTCACGCATCAGATATGTGTGATCAGCTTAAAAGTACTCTCAATTACATATTCATGTATCAGCTCAGTCATGAAATCATGCATCTGATATTCATGCTCAGTGTGAATCTCAGTAATGTCAGCCAGGTAGTCATATTTCCATTATTCATGTTCATTATAAAATTCAGCTTATCATTCCTCCTAATTCAATTAGTCTTATTGGAGGATAAATGTTATGAAGAGAGAGATATGGTAATACCTCCTAATTTTACTTGGCTTAAAATCATCCCAGAAGTGTCAAAGACTT
>NW_025853109.1:0-4219 GCF_002878395.1 Capsicum annuum | reverse complement strand
TTATTTGATATCTACTTCTGACATAGTGAATCTAAAATTTATTCATGTAATAGTAAATCTGAAATTTACTAAAGAATAAAGGTACATGTCATGGTAAACTTGGAGTTTACTAGTATAAAAGATCATAAATTGATATAAACGATTGCGACATCCCAAAGATATGCATACTGAGTATGTAACATATATTGAAGAATTAGAAAATTCTTCATTACTTTTAATGTTGTTTGTTCTCATAATAAGTTGGTTGGACCAACTAATATAGGAATTGGATCCCTTAAAGTCTGAAAGATATAAAAGGTGAATATGGGCCCGTTCAGCAGTCATGTGATCTATTAAGATACATTAATATAAGATGATCACATTTACGTTTATTGTCAACCAGCAGTTTGAAATTCATAAAGTTGCTTGCTCAATAAAATTGTGTTAAGAACATAACTTTCAGATTGTGCAATCAAGACAATTCATCTTGATGTTCATGGTTTAGCATCGAATGACTTCAATAAATAGTTAAACCATTGAGAACAAAAGCTTCATGTGTTGGTTTGAAATATTATATACAGAAGTACTTGTATGCATCAAACCAATAAATTATGATTAATTTCCCCACAAAGTTGGTTCTAAGTCAGGAATCACACGTTGTCCATCTAATAGTTAATGTGCGGTATACGATTAATGAATATACCATGATGCACAAAGATGGATTCTTCAAAGAAAAAGGACGATGTATGTTAGTTTTTCTAACATAAGGGGGAGACTACAAACAACTAAAAAAATATGTTAGGAATTATCATCAGATCCTCATTCAAAAGATAATTCAAGTCAAATCCGAAAGCATCTCATATTTAAGCTGCAAGTGCTCCTATTTTGTGTCCCTAAAGTACAAAATATATGTATACGTGAAGTGTGGTAGATCAATCAGTTCTAAATGAAATAATCCTTGAAAAGGATAAGGAGAAAATAATCATAATAAGAAGGCAATATGCTCTTGAAGAGACTATGACATAATACTTTATTTAACCTTATGAAAGGTTAAGGTACCTGAAAATAATGAATTGATGAGATCTCAAAATGTTATGTCACACTGCGAACCGATACAAAATGATATATCATCAATAATATCTTAGATACAATATTGGCGCAATATTGTAAAAGATTACGAGGATTTGAATTCTACGTTAATTTAAGCATGCTGACGTAGAAATATTTATCAAGGGACATGAAAGGATGCATCTTGGTAAGTGAAAACTTATTTGATTTGCACTCCACATCCTTGAAGATGTCACACACAAAAATGTTGAATATTTTCACTTTACAAAAAATATCTTGCAAATACTACAAGGCCTGATATAGCCTTTTCGATTAATTTGTTAGCAAGGTATAGTTTTTCTCCTATTAGGATACATAGAAATGGGATCAAACATATGATCATATATTATTGTAAAGATTACAGTCTCGATCTTATTGATTATGCTGATGCTGGATATTTATTTAACCCGTATAAATCTCGATCTTAAATATGCAATGTGTTCACATGTGGGGATACTGTCATATCTTGGAGATATACAAAACAATCTATCTAGGCACTTTATCAAATCATGTTGAAATAATAGTTATTCATAAAGCTAGTTGAGAATGTGTATGATTGAGGTCCATGATACATCTCATTTGAGAAAAATATGGTTTGAAATGTGACAATGTATTCGCAGTTTTATACTAAGATAATGCAGCATGCATAGCACATCTTAAGGAAGGATTCATAAAAGGAGATAGAACGAAGAACATTTTACCAAATCTTTTCTACATACATGAGCTACAAAAGAATGGTGATATTAACATGCAACAGATTCATTTAAGTGACAATGTGGCTGATTTATTCACCAAATCTTCTCCAATTGCAACTTTTAAAAACATGTTGCATAAGATTAGGATTCAAAGGATGTTCTCATTAGGGGGAGTTAATACGCGTTGTACTCTTTTTTCCTTTCAAGGTTTTGTCCCACCAGGTTTTCCTTGTAAGGTTTTTAATGAGGCAGCCAAAATGCGTAATGTTAGAGATGTGTACTCTTTTTCCTTAACTAGATTTTTTTTCCACTGGATTTTTTCTAGTAAGGTTTTAACGAGGCACATTATCTATCTAGACATTCAAGGGAGAGTGTTATAAATGTCTTTTCATTATAGTGAATGTCTATCAAGATCTAATAAGATCTAGTTGATATCTATCAGGATCTGAGGTATCTATCTTTTCGACAGAAACTAGGAGTATTTTCCCCTATAAATAGAGGAGTTTTATTAATTGTATTCTCAATCAAGATGATCTCTCATTCCTAAATAAAAAAGTCTTCCTCTTTCTCTATTTATTCTTGTTGTTCTTTATTTATATTTCATAACATGTTTCGGATACTACGGCTATGGCTCATTTATTTTGGTCATATTTCTCCATTAAGGTATATTTAGTCCCTTTTTGTTTTTCTGATATCTAATTTTCATGACAAGCATGTCGATTAAACTATCCTTGTTGGAAAACACTTTGTTGAAGCTTATAGTTGATCTGTCTATAATTCTTTCTATGGAAGTGTGAAGTTATAGCACCATATATGATTGCGTAATAGTGTTAGTTCAGTTCAAGGCTTCAAGCTTTTATTAGTGCACATGATACTTGATAATATTTTTGGTGGAAAATTATGCTCCAAACTTGCAAATTAATACCGAAAAAAGGGCTAAAATAGATAGCCTCTTGTGATTAAAGAAGAACAATGAAATTGTTGTTTCGGGTGCACAATCTATATGTTTGCACAAGCACTTCAACTTTTGTTCAAGAGAGTTTCAAGAACACCTATGGAGCTGCTAACACCTTCAACACACGTTCATCAAGAACTATAAAACAAGTATATTATTTAAAATAAACAAGATGAAGTAGAAAACAGAACCAAGTCCTCCGATTTCACGAAGTGTCCTTAAGGAATTAATTCCCATCAAGTACACGAGGTTGTGAATTTTTTACATCTAGGATAAAATAGCTCATAATCAAAATGTAGCAATACCTCAAACCTTCTGATTCTTCGAACACGCTCAATTGTAGATGATTAAACAGAGTTTTTAGAAGTAGAAGAGTGTTTTTCAATGCAGAAATTTTCGTAGAAGAGTGTTTTTCAATACACAAATTTTCGTACTACCTGAGCAAAAAAGTTCAGGTATTTATAGCCATCAAATGCTCCTTCGAAAAGGAAGCAATGGCTCATGGAAGGGTGTATCACTTTGGAACAATCATGTCTGTCCATTTTGAAATAGTGTGTCTTTTCTAAACAACCACATCCGATTGAACAATCACTCTTTTTCTGAAATAGTGTTTTTTTTTATCGAAGGGCTGTGTCCCTTTCGAGGTGTGTTTCTGCATGCTTCTGCATAATGTTTCTATGGGAAAAATATTTATACTTTTTTATCCAAGTTTCAAATAAACTTTGTCTAAAAAATTAATCTCATTGATCGATCATTTGAAAAATACAAATCCGAATCTGAAGCCGAAGTCGAACGAGCGATGACGACGACGGTGCGAGAAACATCTTGGTTCTTACCTCACTATCCAATTTAAGGAGTGTTACTCAATAAAACACATTTAAGTTGCTTTCTCCTAGCAATATGGGAAAAGTATACTTTCCTTAAATGAGTACACTTTTCCTCTAAGACATTCCCTCCATTTTCCATTCACACCAATTGAACCCGACAATCTTCTACATGAATGGGGAATGAATACGCTTTATAAAAATTTACGGACAAGTATGTGATCAGCAAGTAAAGACTGATCGCATCTGGATAAGTGGGTTTCCCTTTGAATTTTCCGTAGTGAACATGCATCAGATGCAATAGGTCAATCGGTAGATTTGATATCTTTGAACCGTCGATCTTTAATGTACACCTAGACAATACATGTCATACAACCAGCCTTTTACCATTTATGAATCTCACGATTTCGTTCATTTCATCCATGAACACGTCTTAGTTTCATGAGATCTTAGAGAATAGACCTTTACTGACATTTTCCTTGAAGTGGCTTCCACTTCACCCTCACATAGATGATTTCTAAATGTTCAATCCATAGATTAAACTATTTGGTCAAATATGCCAAATTTAGATAATCATTAAAAGGCTTCACACTACAAGCATTATCCTTGTTTACTAAACATTGTCTACATCATGAGAATTGGCTGGGTATATTGATAAT
>NW_025853108.1:0-3281 GCF_002878395.1 Capsicum annuum | reverse complement strand
ACTTGACACACAATATTCATTAATCTAAGAACCCTAACAAGAGAAAGTACCCTAAGACTAATAAATATCAATACCAAGTTCTTACTTGGACCAAGAGGAACTCAAAGAACCTCAAGAACCTAGTTTCTAGCCATGATACAACACTAGTATCACTCTACTAGTGAGAATTTGGTTTTGGCCTCTCTAAATAATGAGAAAGAGAAGTAAAAAATTTATAAGTCTTTGTTTCTTGAATAATAGGAGTGAACTAAAGCAAGACTAGCCCTATTACATGGATTATATAGTCACTTAGAAAGAAGGGAAAAAGACCAAATTACCCTTGACATTTAAGTGGGTGGGTTTGGGGTGTCTTGGTAGGCCTCTTTACATTTTATTAAATATAGGCCCTTAGATAGGCTCACAAGGGCCTCACATATGGCCAAGAATGTGAACAAGGCTTGGAGTCATTGCAACTCACATGCATGGCTTCGTGTGAAAGGTCTCGAGCTAGGAATTCTCGTATCAATCTTTTGGCAGAGAGAGGACTGATACACATAAATTACAACTCTCGATAGAAAGCGTAAGCAGTCGCTGTCAAATATAGAACCCAACTAGGTTGGGTGTCGAATCCCATAGGGAATACTGTGCTCACTAAGTGTTGTAATCGTTATTGGACTGTTGATCAGAGGTTCGTAAGAAGAAAATGGGGTTTTAACTTATAAAATAATTAATTGTAACAAGAGTATTCCACTAATGATTCTCTTTGTAATTCGTAACTCTATGAGATTAAACAAACTAGGGTTATGGTCACCAAAATGCTAGCACCGTTCGGGTTGTGAATTATTTATGAGTTCCACTTAGCAAATTCAATTGCAAGAGAGGTTGAGTCCTATTCTTTATCCCTTAGTTTCTCAACCTAAGTGGATAGATTATCCTCTAATTCTCTCAAACTCAAAGGATGCATTGTTATTTCAACCCATTTCTCATGTAAGCTAATCCTGTTAGGTCATTGGCTATTACTCTAAAGGTTAAAGCCCTTAGAATTCATGTAAACACTTTCTTTTCCCAACAAACACTTTCCTTTCAGACAAATGATATTCTAGGGCTCACTCTTTAAGTTTGAAACCAAGAAAAGTGATGAAATTGAAGAAAGGTTTATGCAATATCATTTAGTTATGGAACTCAATTTGATTCCCAACCCATAAATATGTTTTATATTAAGGATCCCATAACCCTAGTTATGGGATTTTAGCCACAATACTTCATAGATGAAGAAGAAATAATTCTTGTATTATTCATAAATAGATTAAGAGTTTAATTACATAGAATCCCAAGAATCAGTTCTTAAATCTTCAATAATCAATTCAATGATAAATTTCATCAAGATCTATAGAATCCCTAAAGTACTAGGTTCACCAGAGTTTCAATAGATGAGAAAACTTATAAAATACAAAGGATGTGTTCTTAACCCTAAAATTTGGTATTTATATGTTCCCAGCTAAAAAAAGAATTTAAAATTTAAAAATAGAAAAGACGCATCCCAGTTGACGGTCCATATGGTGGTCCGGCAAAGTATTGATGGTCCACCATCTTGTCCGTCACTCTTTTCTTCCAAATCACAGTTTCTGGATAAGACCTGATGGTGACACTGGCGTTTCATCATAATTTTGAAGGTCCACCATACTGATCGTCACTGAGTCTCTCCAAAAAGGTGGTTTCTGGATAAGCATTCATGGTCCATCCGGTGGTCTGTCACATGGCTGACGATCCACCACATTGATCGTCACTGAGTCTCTCTGAGAGGTGCTTTCTGGATACGGGTTGACGGTCCATATGGTGGTTCATCACATGGCTGATGGTCCACCATGTGGTTCGTCACTTAAGACATTAGCATGCCATGTTCTGGTTTGCCTTGAAGGTTCACCTGGTGGTCCGTCACAAGCCTGATGGTCCACTATTTTGACCGTCAAACTCACTTTTTTGCTACTTTTTCCAGCTTTCTTCTGTGGTTATCTCCTTTCACTGAAAACACTAAAAACTTTATTAAATAACACTTTGGTTGCTTTAAAACATACAATTTTCCTAAGAAAATAATGCCAACTATTCCGTAAGATACCAGAACATCAACACCCTCAACTTAAGATAATTGCTTGTCCTCAAGCAACTCAGCACCTAATTGTATACATGAGCAATAAAATGACATGCAACCAACCCTTGAGACATTTTGATACAACTATTCACTCATCAGTTCAATCACATGCATTTAACACATCAAGATTCACACCCAACATCTATCATAGTTCAGCCCCACAAGCATGAATGTTACATTCTACAGAGAACACAAATTTAAGTGAAACTTTAGTTGCCCTCACAACAATGAAATCCACCACTCATTGTATGATGTGGACAAAGTCTAACTCTCACACTCACAAAAAAGTTACAACCATAGTCCAAATACCCATAGGCTTGCCCTATCCATACGACACTACCTCAAGGTTGACTCACTAGGATCAAACATGTCTTTTCAAGGCTTGAAATAAGGTTTCAGGTCAGGTGGGGTATGCTTTTAGGTAAAGTGACTCATTGAAAATTAACTCTCCTTGCCCTAGTATATTTTCAGCCTCAATATGCTATCGTAGCATACCACTCTTCTCTTTTTTTTTCTAAACACCCTCAACTTATGCTAATGCATTCAGCAGCCAATTGACTCTAATTAGATTCTAACTTACTTTCTATTTGGCTCTTTCCTTTAGACACCCTCAACTTAGATGCTTTGTCTAAGTTGGAAAGAATAATGTATTAGTATTTGGCCAAGGCTAGATCTGAATGTTGAAAACCTACGGAGAGTAACTCACAGTGACAGGATTTTAAAACAGGTTTTAAAGGCACAAAATGAGTTCAAAAAGGGGTAATCATTTTGGCAGGGACGTTTATTTAGGCTAGATGGACTCAAAGTACAAGGAGGCCTGTTATCCTATCCCAATTATTGCCCTAGAAGACTGTATCAAATTAGGGCAAGTTCTAGGTCTTAACCTATGAAAGAACTGCAAGTAAACTTCCTTTGCAATTCTTGGAATGTTCATCGCATAACTTATGCTTCTTCTAGACTAATGCTAAATGCAGAATTACTGAGAGTTTTGTACACATGTTTACATGATAGAGTAACTAATTGCATACACATACTTATAGTCTTATGCCAACATCATTCATTATCCATATTTACAACAAAGTACTAAAATAAAAACATTTTAGAGATAATCTTAAACACAAATATTTACAACACAGGCTACAAAATTTGAAAT
>NW_025853107.1:0-3226 GCF_002878395.1 Capsicum annuum | reverse complement strand
TAGTTTCACATGTCTGTATCAGCTGAGTGTTCAATGGGATAGAATTGGTACGTACATAGCCCCTTATAATTGTTTATAAATTGTAACCCTCCGCACAGTATATGCCAATCATATAACTCATACTCATACGGTTCTTATTCGTCCTATCTAGGCTAGGGGCGTGACAAAACACCTCCCCTCTTCTAGTTTTCTTGTGTCGTAGCGATTTTCTTTATTAGAATATAATTTTTTGTTAGTACAGTAATGGGTACTGGGACTATTTGCTGTAGAGGCTTAAAGGCCGTAGGATTTTCGTGTAACAAAATCCTTCTCTCCCATGTTCTGTTGCTTGAAGTGCACTGCCTGCTCTAACGTTTTCTAGAAAAAATTAGTAGAAAACTTAATTCTTGATTTTTGTTTGTTACCATGTGTTTGGTGATCAATATTAGGCTAAGTGTTTTTGGATTAAAGAATTGTAACATCATAAAGAAGATTGGTACATTTGATAGGGACCTGTGGTTTGCTGGTTGTTTCAAGCCAATTGTCTAAGAAGTCGTGTATCTTTTTCTAACCTATTTCTTTTGGACATTTTTGGTATCTTTTTATCTTATTGATACCCTTTATCTGGGCAGTGCTTTTTAACTTGTTGATATAATCTGTTAAATGTATGAGTTTGAGGACTTCTCGTAACATGTGATGTTGTCTACTTTATACCAAGCTAGAATGGTTTTCCTCAAAAGGTCACATGAAAAATTAGAATTAAGGGATCCTATATCTTATGTGTAGCTTCTCATTCTTTTCTGGTATCAATGTGGAACTTTATTTGCATGCCCAACAAATAAGTTATCTACGTACATGTTATATTTGTCATACTTCAAATCTATCAGCTTGATTAGGGGCACTTATAGGAGGTGTGGTATGACAATTCCGACTTTTGAATGTAATTTCTATATAAAAAATAGAAATTTTGATCCTGTTTTTAATCGCCTTGTATACATGTGTGGTCTAAATATCGAAAATAAGATGTATACATGAAGTCGGTAGAAGAAACTAGTGAATATTTTTCTCTTTTGGCTAATAATGTTCATTACTTTTCTGGCAGATTAAAATGTTATATACCATTATTTTACAATGTGTATGTGATTGTGTTGCCTTTGTTCAACATATATTCATAAATACATGTAAAATAAGTTGTTGGTTTCGAGAATTTATTTGTGAAAATCATTGACTTACTCTAATTGAATGGCATCATTAGTTGTGCATTTTCACCGGAGCTTGTATTAATTCTTTATCTTTCTTTTGATGTTTCATGAGACATAAATCTCCCGAGTTCACGACTCCATTCTATGCATTTCTCAATGGGACAAAGAGGCCTACATCATCTTCGAGTCCGAGCCTCAACCAAAGTCCCAAAAAATGGACTAAGAGACAAGAAACAAGGTTGTATACGCGTGTATACAGAAAATATACACATATATTTGGCGAGAATGAAGAAGAGGAAGAATATTATACAGGTGGAGGACTGAAATACGTGCATGTATGGCCAATATATGATAATGTATACACCAGATATATAAAAAATGCAGGAAGAAAAGGGGGATGATATACACATAGTATACACTGCAGAAGAATGGACTGAAGTCCATAATTCAAAGCCCAGAGCTGGGAAGCTTTATTGATAGGCTAACTAAGGGCCCAACTAAGGGCCCAATTTCAATTTTTGTATTATTTTTGTGGCTTGTATTTCTTATTTGTATTAACTAAATTTTTAATCCATTAGCCTAGACAATTTCCCTAAAGTATTGTCATTTTTTTTTATCTTAGTTTTCTTTTACTTAATTCATAATTTCTTCACCTAATTTATATTGTCTAAAACGGATTAAATGGGTTCCTTCGATTTTCTCCTTAAAATAAGTGTTTTAAAGATTAAGTATTTTATTCCAAAATGACATTTGTTATGTTCATATGACTAATAGTCTATTTGGACTAAAATAACTTTCTTCACATTTAAGAAACTATTTTTTTCTTGTAATTGAACTTTTCATGATTAATAAGCACTTTTAATTTAACACCCTCTTAGCATTTCTTCCAAAAAATTTTTGTATAACATAATCTACTTTCTATAATGATTAATAATAAGAAAATAATTTCATAGTCTTCTCTTTCTCCACGAAAGCAAAAATCATTTTTCTCTTAAATTTGAAAAATTGTAACTTAGTTTAATTCAACTAGAATATTTCTCGTTGCGTAAATAAACACCATTTTAAATATATAAATAAATAATTTTAGCATTTTCTATAAAATTAAGTCTTTAATAATTTAGCCACTTTTACTTAGTCAAGTTAGTTCTTTTTGGTAAATCGTTTTAAACGGACGCTCCTAAGTGCCTTAAAAACCTTCTTAGGGCGTTAATTGAACCCTTACCCATTATCACTAGTTTTAAAGGTTTATTTCTTGTTTTTGATCCTTTAAACTCTTTAAGTTTTTTTTTTGATTTTCTATAAAAATTAAGTGGCGACTCTGTGAATTTTTTGAAATTATTTAGGAATTTTCTCAAACTTTTTAAAATAGTTTTAAGAAGATTAAAATCATTTTCTCGCCAACTGAAATCCGAAAGGGATAAAACACTACTCAAGATTGTTTATCCTTTCTTTGATAATATGTTAGAGCCAAATTTAAAGATATCAAGTCATATGCAAATAGTAACATGTGATTTATTCCAAAACTAATTATGCATTTGTAACACTTTCTTTTTAAACACATTTTCAAAAGTGCAAACATCACGTTTTTCATGACGATATTTTTTCTTATTTCATTAGCTCCCATTATTTCAAGAGTTTGAATACCACTTTATGTTCATGAAAAGTAGTATTACTTTATTCATTAAAAGTATTAGGTAGAAGATTTTTTTACCTTTCTTCTGCAACAAATAGAAAAGTTCTTTTACCTTTCCTTTGCTTGAGTTGAGTAAGTAGAAAAATATTTTACTCTTCATCTCTTTCCTTCCATCTCTTGAAGAGACTAGTGACATTGAGATCTCCTATCTTGATATCCGCATTTTTTTGAACTGTAACAAAAGATGAATCTCCTTAAAATTATTGGTGTAATATACCACAAATTACAGTAATTACAATTGAATAAAATGAACAAAAAATAAAAAAAAAATTATATCATCTTCTTCTTGGTTGAGGCGCGAACTCGCTCTCTTTAAGGAGATTCAAGCCCATTGTAGCATAATCTAAATCGA
>NW_025853106.1:0-1359 GCF_002878395.1 Capsicum annuum | reverse complement strand
GCTATAGCACATGTCCTCGTCATATACGAAAGAGTAAGGTTAATAAAATACCCAAGAAACCAACATAGAATCTTAGCATGATACAATTTAAAGAAGTAAAGGACTCCTAAGAATGTCCCATAGCCTCCTATAGATAGGAAATAAATGCCAACGTTATGATTTCCAAGACTCTATTAGACACTTTCTTTTGTATCGACAATACTGGTAAACCTAGGCTTTGATACAAATTTGTCAAAACCCAATTCATGATTCATGATGGCATATACAAAAACCCACTGATGAGTAGTGTTTTTACCACTCATTTATACTTATTACTCATGTACAATGCCTTGATTTGAATGCATAAATAAGAACAACTTATGGTTAGGTGCACTAATATCCACTCGATGTAGGTAAAAAGCTAAGGAGGTAAAAAGAAATAGATTAGAGTAGAAAATGATAAAAAGTAATTAAATAATAGTGCAGATAAAGACCTGGATTGCATCAGCCTAAGTTATCGCGACTATGGTCCTATAGCTGCAGTCGCTGCCGGTCAAGATGGTCAGCATAATATGATCATGGTACAAAATTGTGGTCATATTTTCACAGTCACAGATGCTTGTATGCGATTGCAAAATTGCAAGAATTTACTAATGGGTAGATTTGTAAAATTGCCTAGACACATCCAAAGCCATATTTAAGAAAAAATCCCTTTCTCTTTTGGGAGGATTCACCATCTTTAGGTATTTATGGATATTAATATTTGAACCCTAATTGAGGGAAAATGTGTAATTAACTTTAGAGGCTAAGTGTCTTAGAATTTTTGTGAAGAATGAAGGCTTTGGACAATCTTTACATTATATATTGCTTTATTTTCTTCATAAGAGCTAAGTAATTTAGTCTAGGGATTATGTTTAACTAGCATATAATTTGTATGTGGGCGTTAATGTGTTTACCTAATTTCTAGTTGTTGACTATGGATTCTACCATTACTTGAGCTTATTATTTGAAATTTGATTGGTAAAAGCCCTAAATTCACAAATGGGTTTGATGGGCGAAAGCCCCAAACTCTAGAAACCCTTTATCATTCTCAAAAGAGAGATGAAGGTAAATATTACATAATCCATAACATCCTTGGAAGAGGGTAATAAGGGGGACAAGGCAATGGAGGACAATTAGGTTTATGGTTTATTTCCTTTTTTCAATCTTAGAAATAAATATAGCAAGATATAAATCATGTCCACAGTATAATTCTAGAAATAGGGATGCTCGATTGAGGTAATGGGTGACTATGAATTTCACACTTGTTTGGTGCTCAAAAGGGCCAATGAGTGAAATCATTGTGGTTTTATCAAAATTTTAACCACAATGACTATTTAC
>NW_025853105.1:0-3158 GCF_002878395.1 Capsicum annuum | reverse complement strand
GGCTGAATTAAGTCGAGTCTTCAACTCCTGAAAACTCTTTTCGCAAGAATCTGACCACTGAAACTTGACTTTCTTCTGGGTAAATATGAACATGGGGGTCGAAATAGATGAAAAAACTTAAACAAACCATCAATATTAGCCAGCTAAACTAGAGAAACTCCTTATATCTGACGGAGAGATGGGTCTGAGCTAGTTTTTTATTGCTTCAATCTTTTGAGGATCAACTTTAATACCATTACCAAAAATAATATGGCCAAGGAAAGCTACTGATCTTAGCCAAAATTCACACTTACTGAATTTGGCGAACAATTGATGGTCTCTAAGAGTCTGCAATACAATTTTGAGGTAGTCTACATAATAATTTTCATTATGGGAATAGACAAGAATATCATCAATGAAGACTATGATGAACATATCCAAGTACTATTTGAACACTCGATTTATCAAGTCTATGAAAGCTGCTGGAGCATTTGTTAAACCAAAGGACAAAACTGAAACTCGAAGTGACCATATCAATATCTGAAAGCCATTTTGGAATGTCATATTCTCTTACTCTAAGCTGTTGATAGGCTGATCTGAGGTCTATCTTAGAGAAATAAATAGCACCCTAAACTTGGTCATAAAAGTCATCAATTTTGGGGAGTGGATATTTATTCTTGATTGTGACTTTGTTCAGCTGATGGTAATTGATACACAATCTAAGAGAATCATTTTTCTTTCGCACAAAAAGGATTAGAGTGCCCTATGGGAAAAAATTGGGTCTGACGAATCCCTTGTCTAGGAGATCTTTCAGATGTTCTTTTAACTCCTAAGCTCAGATGGAGCCATTCTATATGGAGGAATAAAGGTAGGTTGGGTATCTGGAAGAAGGTTTATTTTGAAGTCAATTTTCCTTTCGAGAAGAACCTTGAGAAGTCCTTTAGTGAAGACATCTAGAAATTCCCTCTCTACTAAAACTGGCTCGAGATTGAAAGTCTCAGAATTAGAGTTATTGACTCAAACTAGATGGTAAACACACCCATGGATATCATTTTTCTCACTCTATGGTACAAAATAAGCTGACCCTTAAGCGCTAAAGTGCTACCTTTCCATTCAATCACTGGTTCATATGGAAACTAAAACTGAATGGCTCTGTTTCTACAGTCAACAAAAGCATAGTATGAGTAGACCCAATCCATGCCGAGAATGACATCAAAATTAGTCATCTCTAACTCCACAAGATCAATTGAAGTGACTTTCTAGGATATTATGATCGGACATTTCTTGTATACCTATTTGGATACAATAGAGACACCTACTGTGTTAGACACTGAGAAAGGTTCTACTAAGGTTTTAGGACTGACTCCAAAATTGACAGTTATATAAGGGGGTTACAAAAAAGAGTAAAGCCCCGAGATCTAACAAAGAATAAACAAGTAAATGAAAGACTTGTAACATACCTATAACCATATCAGCAGAACTTTCTTAATCATGATGGGTCTGGAGGTCATACAATCTATTTTGGCGCTGACCGCTGCTGGCACTGTAAGTGGTGCCCTACTGAGTTGGGTGACCTACTGGTGATGCTGAAGAGTTATCCAGACCCTTCTGGTGGTTGCTCCTACCTTTCCACATACCTATCAGATACTCTCTTATCCCGTATCCTAGCTTGCTATATCCAAAACACACATTACTGCCAGCCCTACAGACACCTTGATGATTTCTACCTTACTTCTGGAAAAGTGGATTAGTCCAACCACTTTTCATACTATCCTGAGTCTTATAGCCTGACGCCCTATCCTGGTTACAATTTCTAAACTTTGGAACTGGAGCTCTAGTTGAGGACGAAATTGGGGTGGAAGATTTCTGATGAAATTGAGAACAGTCCGACCTCGGCTAAGCAAAGTTGGATCCTAGCCCTTTTGTTCTCTGTTTCTCTCTCCTTAGCTTTCTATTCCTCAATCTACTGAGAAGGGAACACCGACCTAGACAGGTCTATCTCCTTATCAATATCATAGTCCAACACTCCTTGACCAAGCGATCAGCTACACCAGAGACAAACTTACTCATCCTAGACCTATTATCAGATACCACATGAGGAGCATACCTTGCTAACTAAGTAAACTTAAGTGAATAATCCTTTACACTCATACTACCCTACTTCTAATTAATAAACTCCTTTACCATAGATTCCCTCAATCCAAAGGAAAGAATCTATCTAAAAAGGCTACAACAAACTCCTCCTATTTTACAGGCCTTACGGCTGCACCTCTATCCCCCTTTCACTGCTTAAACCAGGTGTGAGCTATATCCTACAACTGGTAAGAAGCCAACTCTGCACTCTTACTAAAATTCACACCCATAATATTTGTTACCTTTTGAATCATGTCAAGAAAATCCTGCGAATCCTCATCAGACTTGGATCCCAAAAACAAAGGAGGATTTATTCGAGTGAAATCTCGAATCCTAGTTGTGGCAGTATTGGCCATTGGATTAGCTGGGTTAACCACTGGCTAACTGTTCTGAGCTACTACTAAATGGGCTAAAGTAGTGAATGCAGCTCTAAACTCGGCATAAGAGACATGATCATTCAGGGGATCTTCCTGAATGGGCGGAGCTACGGGCTAATTTCTATTTCTTCTTTTGTTAGTCTTTCTGGGAGGCATGTCCTATAAATAGAAGAAAGATTGAATTAGAAAGAGAGTTTAAATAGATTTTATGCTCTTTCATATTATATAAACACAGAAAGAAGGGATACTTTTCCTAAAATGCCTTATAACTTCTTGTCCATAAGTGTGGTGCGCTTCACACCCATGCATAAGACTCTACTTAACGTGACTTTCAGACTCCCTAGGATACTTTAAAATAATAGGCTCTGATTCTAAGTTTGTAATGCCCTGAAATACTCTCTGGATGCCACACGATGCGTATGGTCCCGAGAGACCATAAGATAACCCATGATTTGGTACCTGTTATGAGAACTGAATAAAACAGATAACAAAGTAACATGTGTGGAGTTTAATTAAAAATTCCATAAGGTTTTAAATACTAAAACATGCGATTAAAAATCATAGTTCTAAAAATGTCTAAAAATAATACTGAAAAGATAGATAATAACAATTGGTAAACTGTCTAACTATCTGAAATAGTCTAAAAAGCCTTTAACTGATTGAGGAGTT
>NW_025853104.1:0-4191 GCF_002878395.1 Capsicum annuum | reverse complement strand
ACAGAATGGGCCTAAAAGTGACCCTAAAAGCTATTGGTCCCAAAAGTGACCCAAAGCCCAAAATATTGGAATGGATTCCCATACTCTCTTGAAGCCCCAACTATCATCCAAATGTGGTGTCGACCATTCCTTTCTTGGAGGATATCACCAAATATAGATTCTTTCCAAGCTATCCTCCATTCACATATTTGACATCCTAGAACGACCAAGTCTTGAATCCGTAGATGTGATCCTTGAAGCATCGATCCCAAATGAGTGGAGCCCATTGATCTTGTATCATCCTATCTTTCTTGAAGAGGATTCTTCCTCGAATCCAAATCCTTTATCAATTTGTCATTGCACCTTTCAAGTTTGGAATTCTTTGGTAAGAATTCCGTTAGGATTTTAAGCTCATTTTCCTATAGCATTCTCCTTCGATATTGTTTGTTCATGAACATGCACAAATGAATGAGTGATGCTAGGTAAAATACTAGCATCATGGTTAGTGAGGGACAAAGGTTCCATGTTGGAGTTGGTAGTTTCAATTTGGATTTGGGTTGGTTGAACAATGTCTTTGGGAACTTGGTTTGTAGTGGGTTGGGTAAAGGAAACATGTTCTTGAGGTGGCATCGGATGTGATCTTTGGTGATGCGGTGTTTGTTGTGGAATTATGGTGGTTGGGGTAAATTTGGTGGGGTTTGGGTAGTAAGACATGTCACCTTTTCCATGTTCTCTTTCAAGCGTGGCCTATCCTTCTTCCAACTATTTAATTCTTGTCACCAATCCATGATGGCTTCTCATATGGTTTTCAATGTTGCACCACCCATAGTTCTTTAGCACAATTAAGAAAAGGGATGAAACAACAATTGGTGATTATTTTGGAGGTTAAATACTCACCTCAAAAAATAAATACACAACAAAAAGCACACAAGGAAATTACAACACAAAAGAAGAACAAACAAGAAATAATTGAACAACTAAGTATATTACGGTTTAGTTGTTAATTAGTTTCAAGAATCAAAGAAATGAAAGGAGGAATTGAGAGATGAAACGAACGGTTTTGAACCTGATTTAGTTGATTTTTGAAGTTCATAAGGTGTTCGAGAGAGTTGAAGATGCATTGGATATGTTGTAGGGCTACCTAGACGCACCTTGGACGCATACCAAATGCGGGGTGGACTGTTTTGAGGTGTGGGAGTAGGTTGGGTGCAGGTTGAGGGTAGGTTGGATGCATGAGGGTGTTTCCTTACTGTTTGGACCTGCTTTGGATGTGTGGAAGCATCCCAAACGCAGGTCAGCCACCAGCTCACTTAAAGTACCGTTTTTGTCCTCTTCTAGTGCCCCTTTGTCTTGTTCTTTGGAATATTCTCTTGGATCTTCCAAAAGGTGCTTGTACAAACACTTTTGTACACCTTTTTCTTCACTTTTAAGGATCAAACAACCACTTTTTGAAAATAATTCAAGATGAAATTTGAATCTTCCTCAAGAACACTCAAGAACACCAAGAACACCAAAACTTCAAAATTCTCTATCTCTTAAACCGTTGAGCGGAATGCAATGAAATTTTGAACCAAGGCTATTTTCAACCTTATAAACACATTCCAAGAATAAATTTCCTCATATTTTCAACCAAAATTTTCAGATTTAACTCCACCTTCAACCTTCAACTTGAGCTTCTCAATAATGGTAAACCCTCTGATTGAGCTCAAATTCAAGGTTTAGACTCTAACGGTGTTAGGAAACAGGAATCTAACACCAAAATACAACAAAAATAATGAAATCAAAAACTCAAAATTTGACCTAAAGACAAAAACGTGAACAATGAATTTTTTTTTGGATTTTTTATTTTCCAACACAATGAGAACCAAGACTAGAATCGTGGGAACGATTCCAATCTTGGCTCTGATACCAAATAATATGAGATAAAAATACAAAAATGAAAAAAAAACACAAAACAAGAATAGCAAAGAAAAATGAAACAATAACATAAAGGATAGAAAGATAAAATGATAGATAGATTGACATAAACCGATAACGAGAGGACAACCATGGGTATACCAAACCCGAGACCTTCCTATCAATCACCGACAATACCAACCTCTTATTAGAACCTCACAAGAATGGATCCAAGCAATCCATGTTTCTCACATTCAATGAAACTCCCAACAAGTTACCATTAGACATTCTCAAGTATATTTCAATTCATCATTCATCAACTACCTAAAATGAAAGAAAACTAGCTATTTATTACACAATGGACCCAAAAGTGACCCTAAAAGCTATTGGGCCCAAAAGTGACCCAGAGCCCAAAACATTGGAATGGATCCCCATACTCTCTCAAAGCCCAAGCTATCATCCAAATGCAGTGTCACCCATTCCTCTCTTGGAGGATATCACCAAATATAGCTTCTTTCCAAGCTATCCTCCATTCATGTATTTGACATCCTAGAATGACCAAGTCTTGAATCTATAGATGTGATCCCTGAAGCATCGATCCCAAAGGAGTGCAGCCCATTGATATTGTATCAAGCGAGTAACTGATGATTCTGTAGTGCGAGAGATTGCTCTACTGAGGATTGATCTTAGGTTGCTGACAAAGCAGTTCATGAATGTGAATTCCAAGAAAGTTCATGCAGTACGAGCATAGGGTGTAGCTTCTAGAGCTTACGAGTCTGCATTAGAAGAAGAGTCTAGATATTTGGATCATTAGTTGGAGGGGATTTTAAACTAAGGGCAAGGAAACCAAGGTTGGAACTACTATGATGACAGATATAGGGACCACAGTAAGGATAAAGAAGGTGATTAAAGACAGAGAAATGACTACAAGGAGAAGATAGATAGGTATATTTTGCCTGACAAAAAAGAAATAAAATCAAGAGTGGAAAAAATATTGACCAAACTAGTAAAGGATCAAGAAAGTTAGGAGGATATACTTGAGGAGATAAAGGCTGATATTTTAGGTTTGACCCAAAAAGTTGAGTCTCATGCAACGGCTATCAATCAGTTAGAGCATCAGTTTGGGAAGATATCTCCCACTTTGCATCAAATACAGTCAGGTACCCTCTTGAGCAACACAGTGTAGAATTCTTCAAATATTAGTCATTGTATAGATATCACCACTAGCTCTGGTGCCACTACTGATGATTCCTCAGTACCTACTATTAAGGAGTTGAATATTGATAGCACTGAGAGAAATGAGACACCTAAGGCAGAGTTTGAGAATTCAACATGGGACGATGATGATTTTGTGTATAATAGTGGTGAGGATTGGGTCATAGAGCCCAATAATCATGTGCACCCTTTGTAATACCCCATAATTTTCCTATCTTAAACTCATCCCAAAAAATGTCAAAGATTAGCTCTTAGAATGAATAATATTTATTTTGTATGGAATTCTTTAGATTTGAACTTTCCATGGAATAGAAAATTGAATAAAATTTCTAACGATATAAGATTTGCCTAAATTCAAAAACCAGGTAAGAAGTTATGGTTGTTTTAAGTTCCAATCATAAAACACCATTGTTTGGGCCCTTAGAGCGTCACAGAGAAGTGTAAAATCCCAATTGTCATTTTTAGTGGCCCTCTGCGATATTGGCGCATCACAGAGAGGGCCACTTTCCCATTGGTCAATTTCCATAAGTCCAGTACGATAATGACGCGTCGCACCATGTACCAATATGGCATTCAAAAGGGGCACCGCGATGACCCCACATCACGGAGTCTTCCCAGTTCCCAATTGGCATTTTCTAGTGGCTTGGCGCGATTGTGACGTGTCATACCAAGGCCAAAAATCAGGATTTTAACGTTTTCCAATTTGGTTTATAAGTTTAAAGGGGGTATTTTGGTAAATCCTCAACCCCCAAATCCATCCAAAAACACAAGATCAATCATATTTGAGAGCACTTTATGCCTTATTCCTTATTCTCTTCAAAATAAAACCCCAGTTCATTATACTTCTTCTCTAAGGAACTCAAAATTCCTCTATTAATACTCCAAGATAAGTCAAGATTTAGAATCCCCAATTCAAGAACAATAAGAAATAATCTCCAAAGTATCAATAGGAATCAAAGATTCAAGCCTTTTATCAAAGATCATCAAATTAAGGAATGTGGGGTTTGAACAAGGATAAATCTTTCATCCTTGTGCCCAAAAACTTACTTTAAATTACAAATTGATGAGTTTTGTATGATTTCCCATGAAATTTAATCTAGA
>NW_025853103.1:0-1333 GCF_002878395.1 Capsicum annuum | reverse complement strand
CTTCCTTCTAAGGTATGCGTAGTGTTCATCCATGGATTCCTTTCATCGGTGGAGTTCAAGAACCAATCTTTAAAATATAAAATCTTAGTTAATTGTGGTGATATGATCATATTGTGGTGATATGATCATACCCATGTTGATGCTTTTTTGTTTTCCTCTTTTTCATTATAAAGTATGATTTCTATATTGTTGGGTGTTGATGATCATGTTGTTGATATTGGGTGATTCCCAAGATGGAATCTTTATATGTTTTTGTGAATTCATGATATCATATGAGTTGGAAACATGTAAATTTGGTTGTTCATGATGTATAATTTGATGAATTCACCAATGCTTAAGATGTGCATGTAAGGTGTTTGATAAAATGCCTATGGAACTTGAAATCATGCAATATAGCTAAATTTTGACTAAGTGAAGGATTCATGATATGCCCTTACGTTCCAATGACTTCTATGTTATCAATGTGCCTTGTAAGTGTTGGTGGAATACTCATGAACTATTCTTATGAGATTATGCAATGTTTACTTGCAAATCCTACTTATGAACAAGATGTATGATAACCATTCAAATCCACATGAACTTCCATGCTATTAGTATGTGTTGCCAATATGATTATGTAATGAACATCATATTAAGATTGTGCAAGTAGTTCCATGTGATATGAAATCCTTTCCATGCAATACATTGTTGATAACTATGCATAGTATGAGATCCCTACTTATGATATTATATATTATGGACTCTACTCTTATGATCATGTCAGTCATGTGTGTCAGTTTCCTTCCATCGAGTCCTGGGGGTACTTGTACCCAAAAACTATAGTTGTGTGCCTAGATCCATGTCATGTTTCACGATATCCGAACTTAAGCTATGAATCCATAGACTTCATTCAGTCATGTGACTCAGGAAAACCTCATGATCTTAGTCAGTTGTCAGATATTAGTAACATTCCGCCAGTCAATGGAATTCAGTAAGATTAAGTCATGCACAGTCAGTTATTCATGTCCAGTCCTTCTATATGGGAGTAGAGGTTAGCACCGAGTGAACCCAAGGATTGGAACTCACCCTCCAATTCAGGGTGTGATTCTTCGTAGCAATCCTTATGTTCTAAAACTACATAGCCAGCGTTGGTTGAGACATCTTAACCCTTCAGATTAGGGTTGATGAGGTGGCTTAACCTGTTAGTTTAGGGTTCCCACCGTTCTCATTGAGTACCCGCCAGAAAAGGGTCACTCATAAGCTGTCCTTACCCGTGGCACAGTATTGACACCCCTCCAGTTAGGGAAGATATTGGACCCCAGCTTAGCCATAACGGCATACATGGGGCATGTCA
>NW_025853102.1:0-3085 GCF_002878395.1 Capsicum annuum | reverse complement strand
CCTCAAATGCTTAATCTTAACTTGCTGACAAATCACATACTTGGCAAAAAAATTTGCCACATCTCTCTTTATGTTGTTCCGCCAGTAGATTTACATCAAGTCATGGTACATCTTAGTTAAATCCGAATGAACTATATATCTGAACTTATGAGCCTCATACACAATCCTCATCCACAACCCATCAACATCTGGAATACACAACCTACCTTGATACCTTAAGATGCCATCTCCAATAATCTCAAAACCCATAACCTTTTGCTGACTCACATCATCCTTAATCCGCATAAGTATGGGATCTAAAGCCTGCTTTTTCTTTACCTCAGCACCAAGAGATGATTTGACCACTTCATGAACAATCATTCACCCATCCCCAGAGTCCAAAGAAGAACTCCCAATTTAGAGAACCCCTGAATGACCTTCACTAATCCTCTTTTCTCCTTATCAACATAGGATAAGCTCCCCATAGACAACCTGCTAAAAACATCATCAACAATATTAGCTTTACTTGGATGGTAGTAAAGGCTCATGTCTTAATCCTTAAGTTGCTCGAGCCACCGCCTCTGCCTGAGATTCAATTCCTTCTACATAACTACATACTACAAGCTGTTATGATTTGAATAAATATCTACATATATTCCATACAGATAATGATGCCAGATCTTTAAGGCAAAGACCACAACCTTCAACTCTAGATCGTGAGTTGGGTAATTACTCTCTTGAACCTTAAGATGCTTGGAAGCATAAGCTATGGTCGTACCATGGCACATCAAAACACACCCCAGTAATACACGGGACGCATCACAAAATACAACAAAACCATCATTACCCTCAAGCAAGGTCAAAACTAGCACAAAAGTCAATTTATTCTTCAACTTCTCAAACTATCCTCACAAATATCGAACCATATAAACTTAAGCTTCTTTTGAGTCAACTTTGCCAACAGAGCAGCAACAAAAGAGAAGCTCTTCATAAACCTCCTATAATACCTATTCATGTCCAAGAAGCTCCTAATATCGGTTGGCTTTGTGGGCCTGGGCCATCACTTAACTTCCTTAACTTTTTATGGATCCACCTTAATCCCTCACTAGAAATAACATGCACCAGAAAAGTCATAACACTTAGCCAAATTCACACTTAGAAAATTATGCATATAACTTCTGGTCCTTAAGAGTCTGCAATACAATTCAAAGGTGATTAACATGATCCTCTTCATTCTTAGAGTACACCAAGATATCATCAATGAGGACTACAATAAAGAAATCCAAAAACTGCTAAAAAACCCGATTCATAAGATCCATGAACGCAGCCGGAGCATTAGTCAATCTAATTGACATAATCAAAAACTCATAGTGACCATACCGAGTTTGGAAAGCAGTCTTGAGAATATCAACTTCCCTAATTTTCAACTGATGATAGCCCGAACAGAGATTAATTTTAGAGAAATACTTAGCACCTTGAAGCTGATAAAAAAGATCGTCAATCGTAGGAAGAGGGTACTTATTTTTCACTGTAACCTTATTTAGCTAACGATAGTCTATACACATCTATAGGGACCTATCTTTCTTTCACACGAAAAGCACAAGAGCACCCCACAGAGAGACACTAGAATGAATGAATCTTTTATAAAAAAGATCTTTCAATTATTCCATTAGCTCTGTTAGTTCAATCGAAGCCATTGTTTAAGGAGGAATAGAAATAGGATGAGTATCTGATAAAAGATCAATCCCAAAGTCTATTTTCCTATCGGGAGGAATTCAAGGAAGGTCATCGGGGAACACTTCAGGAAATTCACTAACCACAAGGACAGATTACAAAGAATGACTTTCAGATTCAGAATCCTTTACTCGAATTAGATGATACATTCACCCTTTTGAAATCAATTTTTGAGCTCTAAGATAGGAAATAAACCTCCCATTGGGCATTAAGGAACTCCCCTCCCATTCTAATACTAGCTCATTAGAAAGATGAAAACTAACCCTTCAGGTCCCACAATCTAGAGAAGCATAGCACGAATAAAGCCAGTCCATCCCCTGGATGACATCGAAATCCACCATATCAAGCTTTATGATATCCATCCAATGTCTCTCTATGAAAGATGGACACCATACAACCCCTATAGATTTTTCTAGCAATAATAGAATCACCCACTAGAGTAGAAATAGAAAAGGGGTCATAAATACTTTCAGGACCAAAACCAAAATGTACAACCACATAAGGGGTCGCATAAGAAAAGGTAGAACCCGGATCAAGCAAACAATAAAAGCTATGAGAAAAGAGTTGTAACATACTAGTAACAATATCTGGGGATGCCTTAGATTCCTGGCAAGTGTAAGTGCATAGATGCGATTCAAGCCAGTGCTTGTACCATAACTTTAGGAGCAGGAGCTAAAAAAGTGGCAACCAAAACTTTATTAGCCCAAGTGGCAACCTTGCCTAAAGGACAATATCATTTTATATGACCAAGATGACCACAATTATAGCGCTGATTTCTCCCCTTCTCACAATATCCACGATAAAACTGCCCATAAAAATGGCAAAGAGGGTAAGGTGGGGGTGACTGAGCTCCACTAGCCTGAGACTAGTCACCCGGTGCCTTAGAAGACTGAAAGCAATAATCATGTGAAGGCTTAGGATAAGAAGCAGTGGCAGCGGAATACAAATTTACCCAATTCTTCTTCTTAGTCCACTGTTTGCTATCTCTTCTATTGTTCTACTTTCCTGCACCTTGCTCTGAATATCTGAACTTATTATTCTGCCTCTTTCCTATTTATGCCTACATTTTTTTCTTATCCTCAACCTGCTGCATATAAACCACCAACCTGGAGGTGTCCATATCATTATTTAAGATTGCATCCTTACATTCCAATACCAAATCACGGGACAAAACAAAATCAAACTTCCATCTTGGATCACATGTTAGATACCAACTCTGGAATACCCTTTCACGCTCACCTTCTCCTACTTCAAGTTCACAAACTCTTTAGCCTTAAATTTCTTGAACTCCTAAGGAAAGAGGTGATCAAGAAAGGTCCTTGAAAACTCATCCCATACCACCTGCTCAGCATTATCACTACTCATAGATTCC
>NW_025853101.1:0-1523 GCF_002878395.1 Capsicum annuum | reverse complement strand
TGCAAAACCCACTCATGTACAAGATGTAGAATACCCATGTACTTCATGAAATTCCCCAATTTATGATATTATGGATTGTGGTTGTAATATGTAATGAGCATGATATTGAAATCTATGCAAGTATATACATGCTGTATAAAATTCCCTTCCATGAAATAGATTGTTGAGAACCATGCTTAGTATGAAATTCCTTATTTATGATATTGTGGATTATGGACTCTACTCTTATGATCAAGTCAGTCATGTGTGTCAGTTTCCTTCCATCGAGTCCTGGGGGTACTTGTACCTAAAAAAAAATAGCTGTGTGCCTAGAGCCATGTCATATTTTCATGATACTCTCAGTCAAGCCATGATCTATAGAAATCAGTCAGTCATGTAACTTAGAAAAACTCAATAATCTCAGTAGTTTAGTATTCTTATTAATCACAGTGCTCAGTCACCTCCTCATTATATTCCATTCGTCATCAGAATCCAGTAAACTCAGTTTTAGCTCCGCTAAAGAATACTACTACTATCAGTTCAATTAATCAGTATCAGTTTAGCAAATTAGTTTAGTTAAGTTATTTAGTTCAGCCTAGTTATTCAGTTCAGTGTCTTTCAGATGGGAGTAGGATTCAGCACCGAGCGAACCTAGGGATGGGGGCTCACCCGCTAAAATAGGACTGAGATCCCTAGAAGCAATCCCTAAGTTCCAGAAATATATTGCCACCGTAGGTATGAGATGGCACTTGTTAGATAGGACTGACATACTCAGGGGTCACCCATTAGCACATTTATATGTATAGGACTGATCCCAGGCGTCCCCCATTAGGTTAGGATTGACTCCATAATAGATGTCTTTACTAGTGGTGCGGTACTGACACCCTTCCAGTCAGGGCAGAGATGGCACCCCAGTCAGCTTAGCTTGGGGCATGTCGGTTAGATGAACACATCCTACAGTTTCAGTTACAGAATCAGGGTTTTCAGACACAGTCAACTCAGCTTAGTAGTACAGATTCAGTTCTGTTAGATACAGTCAATGCTTATCATTGTAAATAGACTTCAAGATCACCCATTAGCTGGGAATGATCTCAACTATGATTAATCAGTATCAGAATCATTATATTTAAAGATCACCCACTAGATAGGACTGATCTCAGATTTAGTTAATCCAAGTAGAACAGAACTCAGATAGCTCCATCAAAACTTAGACTGTCAGATACAGTCGGTAAGTATCGGTTATATTAATTAGTTTGATCATTATAGTTATATTAGCTATATCAGTTGTCATAGGTCACGTTACCAGTATTCAGTGTCAGGACTGTTAGACACAGTCATACAAACCAATTCTTTATAATTTGAACTGTCAGAAAAAGTTAATAATATATTCAGTACCTCCGTAATAGTAAAGTCATGTCATCAGCATTCTGACTCAGTAGTCAACATCATCACGAGTTTAGTTATTATTGTTTATGCATGTATGTATTCTCATGTTAATATTAGTTAGCATTGTTCATGCATATAGCCCTTTGCATTTAGCCTAC
>NW_025853100.1:0-1882 GCF_002878395.1 Capsicum annuum | reverse complement strand
ACATGTTTATTCCAAACAACCTCCTAAAATTTAATTCTTGAAATAGTTCATGTCAATCACTTGTTAAAACCTTCTTTGTACCTTTCTTCTTTCCAATTAAGATTTTTCCATGTGCAGAGAATATTGGAGGGTACTTCTTTATGATTGTCACATTCCAGTACTAGTTGATTCTAGGTGAGAAAGTACTAGCCATTAGAAGAAACAGGACTTAAGTATACTTGACACTGGTATTTTTGGTGCAAGTATCTTTCCAACACTTATAAATTGTCCAAGAATTGTTATGGCCTTTGGTAAGTGTCTAGTACTTAATTACCTTTTTCATTCTTCCATGGAAATGTCCAATAGTCCAAGTACCCCATTTTTTCATTTCTTATAACCTTGAGTTTTGGAAATTTGCACGCACCTTTGGTAAGTGTCTAGTACTTAATTTCCTTTTCATAATGTGGATTTAAGCAAAATAAAGATTTAAGCATCATATAAGAATCACAAGATTTATCTCTTCTGTTGGAACTCATAGGTAAAGGAGTCATAACAAACAATCTCACCTGCTCTATTATTATTTCCTCTAATATCAATAATAATCTGTATCTACATTTCCTCTAAACAGAGAGCTGATGCATTAGCACAGCTATTTTCTCCCACTCAAAGGAGCTAAAACTATGATTGGAACTGTTCCCCAACTTTTTAAGTCATCCATTCATAGGCTCATACTAATCTTCTCTGGTTTGTCACAAATCCCGAAGGGACATCAATGGAACTAGATGTCATAATCAACCGGGACATTCCTTTAAGATCTAGACCACGGTTCTTCAGTAGAACTTCAGGGTGCAGAATCATTAGAACCTACTCTATTATTAGTTTCTCTAACATAAATAACAATCCATCTACTGTAGACCATCTACTGCCATTCTGACTAGTTTGCATTTTTTTTGCTGTTCATAAACTTAGATGATAGAGTAGTATAAATTCAAGACTGTAACGCCCCAAAAATTTATCCCAAGACATCACACGGTGCTTAGGACCACAAGTGATCCCAAGCTAACCATTTTACCAGCATAACTCATAAGCAATTGAATGATATGCATAAAACGACTGAGTTTACTGCACGAAAACATAATAATGATGGATTTTGGGAAAAATACAATGTAAATACAACTTTTACATTCCAATAAAGTCTGAAAGAGCGTCTGAAAATACATAACTAACTCTAACTGACATCTGTGAAGCCTCTACTATACTGACTATAGATAGTTAGGACATGACCCCCAACTATCCCAAATCAATACAACTAAATAAATAAAATAAAACACTACTAAAACTATATGATTGACTCGAGCCCTTGAAATAAGAGGACTTATCGCCTGCTGACTGGAAGCTACAATCTGTCTGAATATGGTATGAGTGCTACAACTAAACTGATACCTACATTATGAGACAATGTAACGCATAGACATATATGTGGATCAGTACTTTCAGGATGTACTGAGTATATAGGGGTGAATGCATAAGTAAAACATAATATCAATCATCATAATTTGTAAATGATGCATGCTAAATGTGAATGACTCACGTATGCTGGAATATATGAAATATTGAAATATACAACAATAGGAAGCAAAACATACTTTATAAATCTTGTGAGCCATAGCATTTAGTTCTAAAGGCCAAGCTTGTATTCTCTCTTTAAATCATACTGTCTAAGTGTAGAAAGGACTAACTCTAAAATCTAAATTCTAAAAGCTGAAATTTAAAGTTACTATCTTTCTTTAAAATATAATCTGTGTAAAACTTGTGAGCCTTTATACTTAGTTTTCTAAAAACTTTTCTGTTATTCTCTCTGTTCTAAGATTTGTAGTTGAAAGAAAACTCTTTAGAAACTGTT
>NW_025853099.1:0-3891 GCF_002878395.1 Capsicum annuum | reverse complement strand
AGTAACTTCAGATTTTAGCTTTTAGAATTTAGATTTTAGAGTTAGTCCTTTCTACACTTAGACAGTATGATTTAAAGAGAGAATACAAGCTCAGCCTTTAGAACTAAATAATATGGCTCACAAGATTTATAAAGTATGTTTTGCTTCCTACTGTTGTATATTTTAGTATTTCAGATATTCTAGCATACGTGAGTCATTTACATTTAGCATGCATGATTTACAAATTATGATGATTGATATTATGTTTTACTTATGCATTCACCCCCATATACTTAGTACATCCTCAAATTACTAATCCATATATATGTCTATGTCCTACATTATCTTATAATGTAGTATCAGTTCAGTTGTAGCACTCATACCATATTCAGACAGATTGCAGCTTCCAGTCAGCAGGTGATAAGTCCTCTTAATTCAAGGGCTTGAGTGAGTCATATAGTTTTAGTAGTGTTTTGTTTTATTTATTTAGTTTTATTGATTTGGGATAGTGGGGGGTCATTTCCTAGCTATCTATAGTCAGTATTGTAGAGGCTTTACAGATGTCAGTTAGAGTCAGTTATGTATTTTCATACGCTCTTTCAGACTTTATTGGAATTTAAAAGTTGTATTTTCATTGTATTTTTCCCAGAATCCATCAATATTATATTTTTGTGCAGTAAACTTAGTCGTTTTATACATATCATTCAATTCCTTATGAGTTATGCTAGTAAAACGATTCGCTTGGGATCAATTGTGGTCCTAATCACCGTGTGATGTATTATGTTATATTTTCGGGGTGTTACAGTGTTGAATTTATACTACTCTATCATCTCAGTTTATGAACACCAAAAAAATGCAAGCTAGTCGAATGGCAGTAGATGGTCTACAGTAGATAGTTTGTTACTGATGTTAGAGGAACTTATAATAGAGCAGTTACTAATAATTCTGCACCCTGATGTTCTACTAAAGAACTGGGGTCTAGATCTTAAAGGAATGTCCCAGTTGATTATGATATCTGGATCCGTTGATGTCCCTTCGGGAGTTGTGACTAACCAGAGAAGATTAGTATGAGCCTTTGAATGGATGACATAAAAAGTCGAGGAATGGTTCCAATCATAGTTTTAGCTGCTTTGAGTGGGAGAAAATAGTTGTGCTAATGCACCAGCTCTCTGTTTAGAGGAAATATAGATATAGATTAGCAAGCAAGATTCTTTGTTATGACTCTTTTACCTGTGAGTTCCAATAGAAGAGATAAATCTAGTGATTCTTATATGATGCTTAAATAGGCTTGAATGTTGGTGTATAAGATGATAGGCGTGTGGTGAATTAATGAATTTATAGTAAGACGTTGAATTTAATTGTTATGTGATAAGAAGAATCATCCTAGAGTGATTAGTTGGGTGACAATGCTTGGGGTATTGAATTCATGGTTTAGACTAGTATTATGGTGTTATGTGCAGTGCATTGAGATTTCGAGTTAGGTCTGACCGTGATGAGAGGATTTTGTTCAGTTTAAACTTTAGTTGACGGATTTATCAATGCCATGTGAGAATTGTATGTTGAATAAAATGGATATGGTATTTCAAGGGGGGATAGTATAGTTGATGGAGTACTTGTGAGGTGTTGCTAAGCCTGAAAATAAGTTGCATTGCTTAAGGCCTAGCAATTCAATCATATCCCAGTGTATGGTTTATGGGTCTATGTTCCATGCTATAGAGATGTAGTAATATTGTGATTCCTTATTCAGAGGTCTTGTTCAGATCATGCCCAAAGTTCTTTACTCCCTAATAGTGCTAAAGTTTCTTAGAAAAGCATTGAAGAAATACTTCATCTGGGTATGAGCGTTCAGTATAATTCTGTCTATGTAGCCAGAAATCCAGTCTAACAGTCAGATAGATGAATCTTTATAGGTTTTCCATCTTTCGATTTAGACTAGTCTTATTACCAGAAATTTCCTGAGTAAGGCTATTTCATTATATGCATCATACATCATTTTCAGATTCAGATATTAAGTCGTGATCCAATTCATAAGTATCCTGCGCATCATGCATCAGTTTCAGATTCAAATATTAAGTCGTGTTCCAATTCATAAGTATCCTGCGTATTATCTTAGTCTTTTTCTAGTACCTCAACCAAGTCAATATCATTCGGAGATGAACGATCCCAAGGGGGAGATATTGTAATGTCCCGAGTTTTTATGTTGTAAACCTCTCATCTTTTTCCTCACAAAATCAGATCCAGCCTAAAGAAATTGTTACCCCTAAGTTGACTCACTCGTTTCGATCTTAGCCATATAGTTATTTTCATGAAAGCTCATGCACTCACATATCAGTTCAGTAGCCCACTACATTGGGATTTAGTCTTATAGTTTATTTCAGTTGTGCATGATAGCTTATAGCCTCAGATTCCTCAGTAAATTTAGTCTAATTAGCCACATCCGAGGACGAATATTCCCAAGGGGGAGATATTGTAATACCCCATACTTTTCCTAGCTTAAATTCATCCCTAAAATGTTAAGAATTTTTTTCAAAGATGAATACCATTTATTTTGATGTGGTATTTTTAAGTTTTGACTTCTCATTGTGTGGGAAATTGAATAAGCTTTCCATAGATACCAAATTCACCTAAATCTGACACTCAGTGAAGGAGTTATGACTATTTTAAGTTCTAGTTGTGAACCACCGTCATTTCAGTCACTAACGCATCGCGAAGAAGATTTAAATAATGATTGACAATTTCCAGTGGCCCTCTACGATATTGGCGCATTGCGGGGAGGGCCAATTTCCCATTTCTCAATTTCCAGAGGCCCAGCACGATAATGGCACATCATGCCATGTGCCAAAATGGCATTCCAAAGGGGCACCGCGATGGCTCCGCATCACGGAGTCTACCCAATTCCAATATATCGATTTTCAGTGAACCAACGTAATAGTGGCGCATCATGGTGGCCACCCATTTTGCAAAATGTTGCATTTTTCAGTTTTTTGGGGGGTTTAAAGAGGGAATTTTGGTCGTCATCCTCCCAGCCCCTAGTCCATTTAAAACATTGAATTAAACCCATCCAAAGCACTTTACATTCAATTTTCATCAAATTCCTCTCAAACAAAACCCTAGCTTATCAAGCTTTCTCCCCAAACAAATCAAATTCCTCCATTAATCCTACAAGGAAACCCAAGATTTGGAATCTCCAAGTCAAGAACTCCAAAAATTCATCTCCAAAGCATCAATAGAGATCCAAGAGTCATGTTCTAGCAATAGACCATTCAATCAAGGTATGTGAGGTTTGAACAAGGATAAATCTTTCATCCTTGTGCCCAAAACTTTATTTTAATTACAAATTTACTACAATTTATATTATTTCCCATAAAGTTCAAGTTAGGGTTTATACCCATTATCATAATTTGCAAGGTTATGAGATTTCCCATGATTTAAAAGTTGAATCACATGATTAAGTTTAATATCTCCATGCATATTATTTAGAATTCCAAATTTTAAGATCATTTATGAATGTTTACATTACCAAGTATGAATTTTGAGATGCTTTAACATGAGATTGATGCTTGGGTCATTAGACCTCATTTAAAATTATTGTTTCAAGATTGCTTGTCCTATAATCACCCCATGACTAGATTGTTTTCAGATTTAAGATAAAGATTTGACCGTTTGGTCTCAGAATAGATATGAAATCCGCATTTCAGATTTAGACTTACAAATTTAGCTCAACAGATTTATAGTTTGTTTTATTATAAACCATCAGATTACTTTTTAAGTGAATTTCTTAAGATTTTGAGCATAAGATTGGGAGTAGTATTTGGCATCGAGCGGGAAGTGTGGGTTTCGCGCATCCTGCTTTCACAAAACTATGTAGCCAACGTACGTACATATTTATATTTTTCTCACTTTTATGTGGAT
>NW_025853098.1:78271-81207 GCF_002878395.1 Capsicum annuum | reverse complement strand
TAAAAAGAAATTAGTAAGATCTATTTTCTTCCTTTATATTATTAAAGTTAATTTTCCATGTCTCTACTTGTTAATGTATGAAAAAACATGCAATTTTTTTTATTATTAGGTTCTTAATAAGTTTTGAAGTTGCGATATATTTTCGTTTAATAAGTATGTATAATCACAAAATTTAAAGTAAACTAGTCTATATCTCGAATAAAATTTATGTTCTTGTTTGTATGTTTATGACTAGTTGCTGGATCTTGAAAAAAATGAAGAAAATTTGTTAAGTCCAGAATATGTTCTATTTCATTTTGAAAAAATATTTATTTTTTATTTAATCGAGTTTTATTCAGATAGTCAATTATTTTTTTTATATTGATGTTGAAGATGAATCTCAAAGTCAATAGTTGGAGTTCTTATCATCTTAATACACATATAAAACATACAAATTAAACAACCAAACAATACTAAATCTTATAACTTTATTTCGGGTGCTTAAATTGTTGAAAGAAAATGACACAAGTGAAACTTGGGAGGATCGTAACTATAAAGGCAAATATGATGATCGTGATAAAAGTAAAAATTATGGATCCTTAAACACACAACATGAGCAGCAACAATCAGATACTTATTTGTTTATATTAAGTTGATGTTCCTCGCAACTCTATTTTTTTCTTTTTGATTAAAAGGGGTTATATTATATTAGCTAAATAGAGTTGGTAGTACAAGTAGGCGGCTCATGGCTAGCCGGAGAAAGTTATGGCCTAACGTCATTAGTACAGATATTAGTAGTACATACATAGCTAGTACAACTAGAGCTAGGGGCATCTTGATAGTTCCCTACAAAAGAAGTTCCATCTTTGTCTGCTTGGTACCGGTCCCGAACAAACAAAGGCAGAAATGTCCATTCCTTCCAAAAACAGTTACTTCCTAACTTAGTGCCCTCCTTTTCTAGCAAGTCCTCCACACCGTTTGTTTCCCGCTGTTCATGGATGATCTGCGGACTCCCTGTTTGCTTCAGAAGATCTCTGCAAAAATGTAGGTAGTTAGATTTATCATACGCAGTTACATTATCCTCGCAGCTCATATATGACTAGAGTTGGGAAGACTTAATGTAAATAGACAATTGTCTAATTGACAATGCTCAAATTGAGTGCTTAAAAATCTATAATTTTAAATTTTATACCGATTATCACATTAATGTCCTTATATCCACGATCCTCGAAAATTTCACTAATATAAGCCATTTCCTCTCAACAATTTAGGCATCTAAAGCAGATAAAGTTATATGATTAATATTTCTTGATTGTTTAATATGTGTTTGATATTCAGATTAGAAAAAAATGGGCTATCAACTATTAACTTTGAGATCCAATCTGATCCATTCTTAACATAATGCAACCACAACAGTTTGCTATAGGAGTGAAACTCAAAAAAATTTAAATTAAATATTTTTTTGAGATAAATATAACTCATACCTAGACTTAACAAGTTTTCTTCATTCTTTTTTAGATTCTGCAATTGATCTTAATCGTACGAGTAAAAAAAAATACGTATTATTTGAGATTCGGTTCAATTCACTTTTAAGTTTTGTGATTATATGTATATATTAAATGATAATATTTCATTACTTCATAACTAATTAAGAATTTAACAATGTCGATATTTTTACTCACGCTTTAATAGATAGAGATACAAAAATTAATTTTGATAATATAAAAAATATATAAATAAATTCTACTGAACTTTTTAAAGAGTTTACACAGTGTTCTACCTTCTATGAAAGTAGGTATAGAATACGTAGCTCATGGTGAAAAATATAAATACCAAACTATCAATCTCTAAAATTATCGCAGAAATTCATAAAAATAAAAAACATGATATATATTACTTTCAAATTGAGAAAGTTACAAGTTCACACTGCTACCAAAGTAAGTCATTTAAATATTTACAAAAAGCTAACTAATCTTCAAGAAAAAACTTTATAAAACACAACTAACATTACCATAACTAGCTTATTTATTTATTTCTTATTCTTAATTTTGTTTCTAAAAAAAACTCACGACTTTCAATTTCTCTCCAGTAATAGAAAATATTTGTGCTATTTTTATAACAATGATATTAGGGGCTTTGAAAAGTCTAAATAGACTTAATTTTAACTATTCTATTGAGCAATTAATCGCAATTAAAAAGATCTTAAATATTGATAAATAACACATCACATTTTTTAGGATTAGAACAAGACCAATTTCAAGAGAGAAACAATGAAGAAAACATAATAGTTCGAATCTAAATACGATATATCACAAAAATAATGAAACTCACAAAAAGAAATATATAAGGTCATTAGATCATACTACAGATGTCAAGAACTATACTATTTATAACATCACAGAAAGTTGGGATACATATTATAAAAATATTTAAACTTAAAAAGATGTAAAGGCCACCCAATTCATCTCAAAAAAGACATACCTCATCGAAAGAATGAAAGATCCCAAAGAAGATGGAATCAAAGCTCATAAAAGCAGATCTGATGGTTAAAATGAAGAAGACGAAAGATCAGGCTCATATGAAATACAGACTAGAAAATAAGGATAGAAGATACGAACCAAGTTCATCTAAGTTAAAGTTAAACGAAGTCCTTTCGAATCTACGGATTGAGGTGAGTTTACATAGACAAAGAACAAGATTTGAAATCTATAATAGCTCGGATACCGTGAGAGAACAGAGCTTGAAAGAATAAGGAGAGAAACAACTTTTCAGCACTGGTGGGTCAGTGAATATGGAGGAAAACCCGGCCTTATAAAGCCCTAAAAAATCATTCTACAACTTAGTAATGAACTCATTGTTTAGCGGTGGTGTTAGAAACAAACTCTAATATTTGAGTTGAAATAACAATGAATTGGGTCATTTTGGTTGTTACTTTTGAGCCTTACGTGGAATTTGAT